>NC_026002.2:6376279-6439932 GCF_000442705.2 Elaeis guineensis
AATTGTTGATCTTGATACAGGTTATATAATTGGAGTTTGAGATTGGCCATCATTTTTAAGATAACTAATTGATTCCTAATATACCCTTAACTATAATATAATATAATATTTATCTAATATATTATAATAATATATAATATATAATAATATAATAATATATATATTATACTATATTATTATATATAATTATATTATATAATATATATTATATTATATTAATATAAGATATTGATATAATATAATACTATAATATCATATATTTATAATAATATAATATAATATGTTATAATAAATAAAAATAATATAATAATAAAATATATTATATTACATATTGAAATAATACTATAATAATATAGTAATAGAGTATAATATATTATAATATATAATAATATTATATTATAATAATATATAATAAAATAATATAATATATCAATATTTTATAATATAATATTATAAATAATAATATAATATATGATAATATATTATAATGATATAATATAAAATAATAAAATATAATAGTTAAATAATATATAATAATATAATATATTCTTATATATTATATATATTAATATAATGTAATATAATATATTATTACATCATATTATAATATATTATAATATAATAATATAATAATATATAGTGTTAGATAATATATAAAGTTGCCTTATGATAGGGCGACTTATAAAGTCACCATGCTGTAGGACGTCTTATAAAGTTGTCCTATCAAAAGACGACTCATTCTGTGGTCCCTCTATCTTTTAGCTAAGGATGGCAATCGGATTGGATCATAAATAAATCGGGTCAGATATGGATCGGATCAAAAATTTTGAACCCGGATCCGAACTATTTATTTAAATAGGTCAACTTTTAAAATCTAAATCCAACCTACTTAATAAATAGGTTATCCAATCCGGCCTGCTTCTAACCTGTTTATAATCCCTTTAAAAAAAATAAAACGCACCCCATTTAATGACCCATTTCTAAAAAAAAATTAAAAAATACCTATTCCGTCTTTGACTCTTTGTAGCCAATCATCTCTGCCTTCGCCCTCACTGCATCTCCGCCCGACTATCTCTCCGACCTCCACCATCGTGCTCTCGGTCGGCTCCAGCAACGTCGGAGACTTCGACGATGGAGCCATCAAGGATGACATCTCCGTGGGCTACAGCTTCCATGGAGATCCGTAGTAGGGCTACATCACGGCACCTTTTCCCTTCGAGATGCCGAACTCCAATGGAAAGGCGTACGGTAAGGAGGAGAATGGCGAGATCTTCTCCGACAGACACATCCTTTCAGAGTCGGAGCACATGCGGGACAGCAGGAGGAGGGGTTCGCTACTTCGCTCCGCAGGAGTGGCGTCGGTGAACAAATCTGGGTGAGATGGACGGAGTGGCCGAGTGGGAGAGGCAATGGAGGGAGTGGGAAGGTCATCAAAGGAGGAGGGTGACCTACGAGAGCAAAGGTGGTTCTTGAAGTGGACGACGGCAATGAGACAGATCTGCTCGTCGACAGGCACGGCGGCGACGGGTTGAGGACAGCGAGGGTGAAGTCGGATGAGACGGTGGCGACGAAGAGGGAAGATTCTATGCGGCATCGAGGATCGAGGTCAGGGGAGAGGGACTGGAGGAACCACTAGGCGAGGGTTTCGAGGGCAGCGAGGTTGTTGAAGGCCATCGGAGCGAGAAAATAAACGTAGGAAATAAACGCACGGCGGATGAATTTGGGAGAAATAAATGTTCGCGCTCTACGCTACAGGCCTGTATGGATCACCGTGGGAATGGACCAAAGGCCCACCACAGGCCCAAATAAATAAAACCTTAAACAGGTAAAACAGGTTGGACGGATTGAAAACTTTAAACCCAAACCCAATATGTTTAGTAAATGGGTGAAACAGATCGATCCGTTTATAATCCCAATCCATTTAATCCAAATCCAAACCTATTTATAGCAGGACAAATATGGATCGAATTGATGGATCGGATCATATTTTACCACCCCTACCTCTAACTGGTGGTCAAATCGATGAGTTGGCATAGAAAGGTCGTTCTATCAAAACACGATTTTTTTTCTGAACAGTATTTTAGTAAATAATTTTAAAAGATATTATTTTCATAATTTTTTTTAATATTAACCGTAAATGGATAAAAAAACCACATAGGGTTAGCTTCTTAAAGCGAGAAAGGTGGGTAGATTTATTATGTGGCATCCCGTACCATTGACAGCAACAGGCAAACTATATTCAATTTAGTATCAGCAATGATGTGAGTTTTCGAAGGTAAGCGCCCGGACGAGGGCTCAGGAAGGACTTGAACTAGCTTTCCCCCAACATATACATGCATAAACGACCACAGAAAGATTTTAACAATGTTTACAAAAGATCTTCGCTGAAGCGGCTATTAATCGTTATAATGGTCATATTAGCTGCTACTTGCTCTATTTATTAAATCTGAAATTATTTAGTATTGAAACTGATAACTATTATAATACCTATTGCAATGATGTCCCAATGGACAATAATGGAATACTGATAACATTACTTTCCAAGTCGATATTCGTCCAATTATAAGTTGTTCTACTTAAGTCATATCAATTTTCTTTTAGAGGGGAACTGTTACAAAATTGAGTTAAAAATATATTATTTGATTAAAGAAATAGTACAAATAATAAGCAGCGATACTTATGTATAAGGAACAAATAATGACTATCATTTAGATGATTGTTATTAATATGCATAAAATAGTAGACACGCTTCTAAATTGTTATCATGGCTATTGTAACCTCACAATGGCTGGTATTTTAAACCACGGACTAGAGTGTCACCACGACATTGCTGACTAAAAATCCATCTTACATCAAAAAAACAGATTCCCTGTAAATAAGAATTGGTATAAATAAGAATCTGACTTTTAATAGTGATATCAGCATCAACGAAACTGCAACTGAAGGTAGAACCAAACACACAAGGAAGGAGACGGAAAGAAGGGCACCGAGGTAGGCATGAAGAGGTGATAAACCATATGCAAAAAGCCACTGCATAATTCAGCACAGCCAAACCCACACAGAAAATCTGCACCGACATAGCCATCAATTCAGCATAAGCATTTCTTCAGGCTCCACCCTATGATGCCGCAAGGCTATCGACACCAAAAGCATGCTAGTCAGCACTCGTGTGACATCTGAATGATGATCAACATACCGGTGTACATTTCAAGTCACGACATCATGGCTTCAAGAACTTTGTGTCATATCTCTATTAATGCAAGCATGTTAACACATAAGGCATCTAAGATCTTAGATAAATTACATAGATCTTACAAGCCACCTATCACAGATCGTTGACCTTGCAAGTCTATGATAAACATGAGCAACAGTCCACAAAACCACAGATAAATTCACATTTCCTAAGATTTTCACCCATAAGATCTGATTAAAATGTAGCATCGATGCCACCTCACAAGTTTTACTACAAAACTCTTGGTTTCATGGGAAAAACTTTATTCTGGTCTACATTTCCAAAGAACTCTGAAGCCAAAAGGCTGATTTGCAAAAGGATTAGGCGAAAGGGGCAAAAGTGAGGAGATTAAACCTCCAGCTGACAGTGCATCAGACTGCACATGAGAAATAATGCCCAGGTGGGTTTTACTGATATTAATGCTACATTTACTTCAAACAATAGGGAGGAGGTTCCACTCATGAAAGAGCCTTCTGAACCTCAGCAGTAACTTCTTTTGGGGGTTTGTCAGCATGGAGCTGCGCCACAACACGCTTCTTGGAGTAGTAATCAATGACCTACAACAAAAAACCAATAACACATCGACTTGGACTAATCTGATATAAGATTTGAAAGAACGAAGGTAAACAAAGAGACATGATGAAAGAGTATAAGATTTGTTTAAGCAAGTGGTAACATTTTACATCAACTAAGAGATGCATTCAGTCTCAAGATTTGATATGACAGTTTCAGCTAATATAGGAAGCAATTCATTTTACACCAGAAGTAGCAAAACAGACTCCTGCATGAATCTTACTTGCACGATTTAAAATCTTTACCTAAAACATTAAAAGCAACTTCCATTCACTTTAAGCTCTGATATAAAGATTAAGGAATATGCCCGATGCCAAATGTTCACATATAAAACTTTCACATGTCTAAACATGTTTCAGTCAGATAAATTCAAAAGAAAACCTGCATATCTGGATTTCTGGGACAAGACTCGACCATCCATTTGTTGTGTATTATTTAATGTATGCAATAGCTTGTCCATGTAAAACTAAATTTTCAATGTGGAATTTCATGATATTATCTATATAACATTGGATACTGCTCCATATGGCTCACATTAATCTTGCCTTCAATGAAACACAGACCAATATCCTCCAATAACACCTGAGAATTCAAGAAGTAATGTGTCACATTTTTCCGAATGTCTTGTAATTCATGTAATGCATCATATATATATATATATATATATATAGAACTTGAATTTGATACAAAATGATGCAAACGAACAAAGCAACATCCTGCTTACTCCATGACAAGCCATGTTTCAACTTTCATATGAGTGTCTTTATCATGGATTTAAGTTCATCAAACATGCAAAACACATATTGTACCAGTACCTAACCAGCAGCTGGAATTAGGCATGCTGCTGTGCAGTGCATGCGAAGTATTGGCAATGGCTCTATGCAGCATGCCATTGGCAATGAACGCTTAATCCTTTGATTTTGTGTGTGTGTGTGTGAGAGAGAGAGAGAGAGAGAGATTCTCACATATGTGTGGGGAGGAGTCGGGGGTGGGAGAACTGCAGTATGATACTGAGAAAATTCATGCACCCCTTATTTTTGACAAGAATAAGTTCATACTACAAAAGAGTCCATCAAGGTCATCAAACCAGACCAAACCAGCCGGTTCAATTGGTTGAACCGAGAACCGATCAGCTAACCAATCCGGTATATAGCCCTTAAACCAGATTGGTCAAAAACGAGTCAAAACTGGATGAACCGTCTGAGCAAATCATAGAAATTGGCTGAACAGGATGTACCGGTTGAATCAGACAAATCATAGAAATTTATATCTAGTCTGGAATTTCAGGCTTACATACTTTAATCTACAAGCTTGAATTACTAATTTACTACCCCAAACACAAAGGCCCCAAGTCCCAAACTAATAAACAAATAGAATCTCTTCCCCCTCCCCCCCCCCCCCCCCACCACACAAAAAAAAAAAAAAAGCCTCCACTGCACTTGTCACTATCAAGACCAAGTTTAGGGCATTCTTTTCTTTTTTTCCCCTTTTTTTTGGTTATTATACCCTTTAAATAATAAAATCTTAAATTATGACATCATGTTGATGTCAGCATTCTGTGAATTGGTTGAACCGGTTGAACAAGGAACCAGCCAGTAAAATGGTTCAATGTCCGGTCCAGTTTTTAAAACACCAGTCATCATACTAAACATCTTGAGCTTAGCACCATTTCCTTGGACAAAAATAGCTATGCCACAAGGATTTACCTATTTTTTCTCTTTTTTTTAAATATGACACCACTTGAAATGTGAACTACAGGATGTTCTCTATCAATACTCTGCAAAATAGCTCCCATACTGCACAAGAAAAAGGAAAAGAAATAAGGAAATAATGCATATAAGGCCACTGTGTTTTTTGTCCATCATGCCAACTTCTAAACAAAATCATAGAGGTTATGTCACTATCAAGACAAGGAAGGATAGGAGAGCCTCATTATAGTGAAGATTTGATGAATATGCATAGATGTCTATATAAATATATGACATCTATCTAGTTGTTTTATATTTGTGTACATTGATGTACAGATGCACAGTATGAAAACATATTTATATAGATCAATCAGATAAGTACACATACTTTTACAATATTTAATTTTCATGTTTATGTACATATACAAAAACGCAAAAACATTTTTATGAACATTATATGTATAGGAATATATTATCAAATTAAAATATATTTTCCTTGTCATGAATACATTTTATGATAATATGGTGCAAAAGGAGACCATAGGTGGTGCAGAGCTGTTTCCAGCATACTTTGTGGTCACAGTGTCATAGAAACAAAAGAATAGATAACAAGACAGCAACATCATATTTAGTTAATAAGAGAATCAAGATATAAAAATAAGCATCATTATCAAAGACAAGGATATGATAAAATCACCATCCTGGAGTGATGCAGCCTGAGATGTGTGTAGCATTCCAAAACAGGCATGAAGTAGGTGGAAAAAAGACTAGGATTCTCAGGCATGTAAAAGGAATCCAGAGAAAGCTCCAGCAAGTCTCAAATTTTCTATGAAGGATCAAAATCCATGGCAAGGCCTCCTTAGACCTGGATGGAGGTTGCGAGAGTCATAAACAGTGACAGACTTGCCAAGGATTTCAACCATAATGATACTGTATGAAGAATTGGAAAACCAGAATTGCACCAGCTAATTAGGAAAGGCTTGTCATTTATCAATTGTAGTTATGAGCATGATCTAAGAACTTTATAAGATGTGAACTAGAATTAGCAGGTTGTTAAACAAAAATATGATATATTTAGTTCAGCATTTACCTTCATGGGAAAATCAAATAAGTAGGACAACATCTCAAAATTCCAATATTAAAAATAATTAAAAATAAAAGACCTCGGCAGACAAAGGCAGAAAACAAAAGAAATAGCATACAGGTTCAGTTTGTCTATGGAAAGCTTCGAGCCTTGACTTGAGGACTTCAGCTGTATCATCCTTCCTTTGAATCAGTGGTTCTCCAGTGACCTTCAAGAAGGAAAGATACCAATATAAGCACAGAAATGCATATGATCATATGACACAGCAAGTAAACAGAACTTGAACAGAAATAAATGGTGTACCAAGAACTGCCAAAAACTCAGACACAATAAATCTACCAAATATGGCATGCATGAAAAATTTGCATCAGAAAACATGCAACACCAGTTATGCGATAAAAGAAGTTTACAAATAAAAGAAGCAGTATCCTTGGTAGGTAGTAGGCACTCCTGTTAGGACCAAACCACAGAGGACCACAGATCCATAAATACTGTGGCATGTTTCTCAAAGAAGAAAATATTAGATGACTATGTTATAATAGATACAATGAGCAACAATAGAAAGAACAGGTTCAACAATCTGTAAAGCAAGAGGTTTCAATCTTTTCCGGCTTAAAGGTAGACCAACAATAGTTGAATATTAATTAATTCTGTGATCTATATATCAATGGTTTATACAACAATTTGAGGGCTATGATATTCTCGCACATTGAGCAAACAAACAAATTCTTGCAGACCATCCATCCACACCCTACTATGCTTCTACCAGATCAACAGATTTGGCATTGTCAGGGTCTTGCCAGATCACCTCACAAACATATGGACATATGATTCAGTTCGAAAAAATAAATAAATAAATAAAATAATTATTATTATCCACTTACATCATCAGTGCCAGGAACCTTTGGAGGAGCAAATTTGGAATGATAAGTCCTTCCACTAGTTGGATGAATCCAGCGACCAGTAATTCTTTCTTCTAGTATGGCATCATCAATTGCAAAGTTGAGCACCTTGTCAATTTTAGTGCCCCGCTTTGCCAGCATCTCATCAAGCTACATGCAGAATTTGTCAACAATTGACCAAAAAGTCACCAGGCAAAACTTAGAGTCCATAAAAAGCATTAGAAGTTGTATTACACCATCATCTAGCTAGGACAAAATTTTAACCTTCTGTGCTTGGACAACAGTCCTTGGGAATCCATCAAGAATGAAGCCCTTTTGGCATGATGGTTTCTTCATGGCTTCATCAATTATTCCAACAACCAAGTCATCAGAGACAAGCTCTCCCTGGAGAGGAAAGAGCAAAACAAACAGAAAATTGTAAAAACATACTCCTCTATCTTCTATTATTACCCCTATTTGTTATTACTCAATAGTACCTTATCCATGGCCTCTTTAGCTTTAAGCCCAAGAGGGGTCTTGGCAGCAACTGCAGCTCTCAACATATCGCCTGTGGCCAAATGGCATAAGCAATATTCATCCTTAATTATTGGTGACTGGGTCCCCTTGCCAGATCCCGGTGGACCTGCCATTTAAGCATCCCATGAAAGTTAAGATAGAAATGTATCTCTGCATGTATGCAATCCTTCTTGCTGATCCATCCAGAGCTGACCAGAGATGAGAACGAGTGATGAAACAAGAACAAAGTTTACAATTAAGTACATAAGCGTGCAGCATTTGGGGAAAATGAGACCTTGATCTGATTTATATGACATGGCATATGCAAGCAAAAAAAAAAAAAAAAGTTAAAGGATATTGTGATTTATATGATATGGCATATGAATAATGGAAAACCTCAAATGGAAGAAAGATCCTAATATATTCTAAGAACAGGATTTGCAGAGATTCCTAGTGGTACAAGATGTAGGCCACAGTAGGAATAAATCATGAAGAACTACAAAGTGGACCTAAAATAATAGTCAATAGTTTTGCTGGCTGTAGCAGATGCTGCCACACATCTGCTGCAGCAACCTCCTACCTGTCAAGGCATCTTATTCCAACCCGCTCAATCGCCACCCAACCTTCTCATACATCCAGCAGAACTACGCCAATAGCTTCGATCACTGAATTTTTGATGTTGAAAGGTGATCACCTATGCATCTATTGGGGGTATGTCTAGTTGTAAAGGGGAAATACTGGAACCACTTTTAATTGCATATAGAGGTCAGATAAAAATGTTGAGAAGCTAAATCTGTTATTTTGGTAGAATTTCCCTTACGAAGGTATTTTAATTCTCCACAGGAATATGTCTGAAAATCAGTTTCCTCTTCTGCCAGTCTAATGGTCAATTGAATGTAAGTGCTGCACGACCCAGGTAATTAATGAAATTTCCTTCGATCTTTTTCCGAATCTTCAAGCAATCGTTTTAAGCTTCAGAAACGCATCACTCAACAAATTTATTTAAAGCTTTTAAAGTTCGATCCTACTGTACAATCCAATGATACCTATTACGGTGGTTATCGTAAGCATCTTGGATCAACACTATATCCCAAGAAATGTCAAGTTCTCAAGTCGTCAACACTGCCGCTGACCGCCGTATGAGCTGAGTTCGCCTCCATACTGAGCTGAGGCATCCCCGAAGTCTAATCTGTGTATGAGCTGCTTAGCCGACTTATCTCTTCAACATGTGCAATAGCTGTCTATCCTGAATAGATAAAATTTGGTGCAACCATCTCCCCTGATCTCGCGGGAGCGATTAAGGGCGGAATTGTCTCACCCAGTTTGAAATGCCCAATGATCCGGCAATCTCGGGATCGTGCAATCTCACAGTTAACAACCCAGCTGTCTAACATTCTTCTTTATAAACAGCCAGCACCTCGAGGACCCAGGTAAGTCAAATAAAATCCCACTCAGAGAACTTGTTGCTACTCTTTTGTTCTCTACTTTTTTGATTTGAGCATCGGAGGATCCTCGCCGGAGCCACAACCTCCAATTTGGGAACTTGTTTTGTAGGTCGATCCAGCACAAACATCCCTGCACAAGGATCAAATTATCTATCTTCCGATCTCAACCGATTTCAGCAGCAACAGATAGAGGAAGGGCCTACATTCGCATTTATAGCTTCAAGACGGACATCTTTCCGACTTTCTAGTGCCGCCGCTTCCCGACAGACGGCCAGCCAAGCCAACAATCAGGGTCAACCGCTAGCGCCGAAAATTCCTCCGCCAGTTCAACCGATTGTCTCTCCATCGGTTCAACCGGCCCAACCGGCGCAGGTCACGGTTGACCAATTCGATCAACTCTTCCAGCAAATTCAACATCTGACGACCGCGATCCAAGCGGTCTAGACCTTTCTCGCGCCCTTCCAGGTAGCGCCGCAGCCTCAACAGGCTGTCCCTGCACCCTCTACGGTGGTGCGTCGTACAATTCTCTCGATGATGCCGCCTGTACCTTCCACAGTGGCGCCCCCACAGAATCCTGCCTTGATTGCAGCTCCGCAACCACCACCTAAACCAGAGCCGCAGGTGCCTCCTCGAAGTTTGGAGAGGAGGTTGACTCATCAAAGTCGCCTCAAGGCCCAACAGTCGGTCAAGCGATGATCTCCGAGCCCACAGTTGGGCCATGACTCAACCTCCGGATGCCAATCTCCTCTGCGTTCCGAGGCTAGTACTGTCCATGAGGTTGATTTTGAAAGGCGGTTTCAGGAGCTCGGCCAGTAGTTGGGTCAGAAAATAGAAAAAGCCCTCAACAATAATGGCTCCTCGGCACTGCCCTACGAAGGATATAACAATCAGCCGCCCTTCGTCTCGAGAATTATGCAAGAATCCCTCCTCTGTAGTTCAAACTGCCTCAGCTGGAGGTCTACGATGGGACAACAGACCCCGTCGATCATGTGGAGACCTTCAAGACTGCCATGCTCCTTCAGGGAGCATCGGATGCAGTTCTTTGTCGAGCGTTCCCTCCAACCCTTAAGGGGGTCGCTCGATAGTAATATTCGAGTTTGAGATCGACATCTATTCATTTCTTTGAAAATTTGTGTCGATCTTTCATCGGTCATTTTATCAGCAGTCGGCAACAGCAGAAGCGATCCGACTACCTTTACATCATCAAGCAAAAAGAGGGCAAGTCAATCCGCTCTTTCATGAATAAATTCAACATGACGATCCTGAAGGTCCAAAACCTAGACCAGTTGACCGCGATAGCCGCAATGATGAGTGGTCTGCTGAAGAATGACTTGAAAAAATTGTTCATTAAGACTTATCTCTAGGATCTTCCGGATATGCTTACCCATGCAGAAAAGTATGCCCGCATGAAAGAGACCTTTGCTGATGATGCTCCTGCCGGTTTAGCCGCGATGGGACCCAGTAAGGAGCGCCATCCGAGGCGAGAAGAAAAAAGACGCCAGCGATCCCGATAGCCACCCTCGAGGCGGAATAATGGGGGTCAAAATCGTCGATCCGGAAGTCCTCCGAGAAGAGTTCGACAACTATCACCTCCTCGATTGTCCGAGAGCTACACGCCCAGACTGTTTCTCGGAGAGAGATGTTGCTACAAGTGGGGCCTGAGTTACCTGAGCCTCGGCTGATGAGAACAAGACGAAACGCCGTCGAGACCCGAATAAATACTGCTTCTACCATCATGACCATGGTCACGATATTAAAGACTGCCACCAGCTTCGCAATGAGATCGAAAAGCTTGTCAGGCAGGGGTGGCTAAATCATTTTATTTGAAGAGTGGCCGCTCAACGTCAAGCTCCGAAAGTTCAGCAGCCGCCCTCTCTACCTCAATAGCCTCTCCCTCATCTTCAACCGCAGCAAGCACCAGTGCGGCAAGAACGGCAACAGGTCAAAGGGCGAATGGCGGAAGAAAAGCGACCCATCTGAAGAGAAATCCACACGATTACTGAAGGATCATCTAGATGAGAGGAGTCCCTTGGCTTACAACGCCATCCTCGATCGTCCCAGCCTCTGGACCAATCGAGGACTTTTTAGATGTCCCGCTGAAAAAGGAGAATCCGAGCCGAATGGTGAAAATCAGCTCACGAGATAATCAAATGCCGACTAATTAATTTTTTGTAGGAAAATGCAGATCTTCTCGCCTGATGATCAACTTTGATCTGACAATCTGATGCTGCAGCGAGCCAAAATCGCACAGCCTACCGAGCAGATGTTAGAAGAAAGGCTATCACCCAACTGAAAAGATCCTTACCAAGTGGACGAAGTGGTACGCTCAGGAGCTTATAGACTAAAGCAGCTTGACGGGACTCCAATTTTCAGACCATGGAGCTCAGTGAACCTCCGCATATATTGTCAATGATGTAACAATATTTTTCATAAAAATAAAATTTGCAGGGCCATCAATTTACGATGGACACCCGAGTTCTCCTAGAGTTGCCTCCTCCTACTTAAAACCTCGAGCTATAACTACAGTCAAAAAATACGAGGGATAACTAATCAGACCCTCGAGGAGACCTCGACGACTTCAAAATGGAGCTAACTTACCAGACCCCTGCAGAGTCCGAGTCACACGAAAAGCCAGAGGAGACCCTTAGAGAACCTCCGGAGGGATAATTAATCAAACCCTCAGAATGCCGTGAAAAATGCAAGATGCCGTAAGCACAAGCTCACCGCTAGCAAACATTGCATCTCGTGCGAAGATAAAGAGTGCTAGATGTCGTAGGTACAAGATTGCCACAGGCACACAACACCACTCGTGAGGACTAACTTACAAGATCCTCGAGAAGACCTCAACGATTTCGAGGTGGGACTAACTTACCAGATCCCTGCAGAGCCTGAGTCGCACGAGAAACAGGAAGAGATCCTTAAGGAACCTCCAGAGGGATAACTAATCAGACCCTCAGAATGCTATCGAAAGTGCAAGATGCCGTAGGCACAAGTTCGCCGCTGGTACACACTGCATCTCGCACGAAGACAAGGAGTACTAGATGACATAGGTACAAGATCGCCGCAGACACACAACGCCACTCGTGAGGGCTAACTTATAAAATCCTCGAGAAGACCTCGACGACTTCGAAGTGGAGCTAACTTACCAGACCTCTACAGAGCCCGAGTCACACGAGAAGTGGGGAGAGATCCTTAGGAAACCTTCGGAGGAATAACTTATCAGATACTCAGAATACCGTCAAGAGTGTAAGATGCCGTAGGCACAAGTTCACCGCTGGCACACACTGCATCTCGTGTGAAGACGAGAAGTACTAGATGCCGTAGGCACAAGATCGCCACAGGCATACAACGCCACTCGTGAGGGTTAACTTACAAGACCCTCGAGAAGACCTTGGTGACTTTGAGGCGGGGCTAACTTACTAGATCTCTACAAGCTCGAGTCGCATGAGAAGCGAAGGAAGACCCTTAGAAAATCTCTGGAGGGATAACTAATCAGACCGTTGGAACACCATTGAAGAGCTCTAGATGCCATAGGCACAAGCTCGCCGCTGGCACACAACCTCTTCAGAAGAAGGATAAAAAGATGAACAACGTACGGCCAGAGACATTGCCTCAACAAAACTCCTCCCGCCTGACGTATTGTCTCAGACTCAAGAGTAGGAGGGTAATGTTGAGATAATTATTGAAATTCATGAACGGCCAGATTACATTCAAGTTGTTCTAAATTGCTCTAAATATGTTCACTTCAATCGAAGTTGTAAGCTGAGCAACCTACCTTACTCGTACTGAGTTGAGCACTTAGCATTTTCTTACACTGATCTGAGCGCCTATTTGTGCTGCTCTTTACGAGCCGAGCAACACTCACAAAGTTCACAAATACAAATTTAAAATTGGATACAAAGCTTTTCCCTTTAATTCATTAAAGCCTTACAGAGAAAAAGCTAGTGCTCCAAGCACTTTATAAAGAAAAAGCTAGTGTTTCAAACATTTTAGAGAATGATTGCTCCAGGCACCGTCTTGCGAACAAGAGAAGAAAATAAGATAAGAGAAAGAAGAGGAGGATAGCAGAAGAAGAGGATGGCAGAAGAAGGAGAGGAAAATAAGAGGAGAAGATGAGAAGAGATGTCCATCGAGGATGAGCTGGTTCGATCTTCGTCCATCGAGCTGCAATTGATGGAGTATCGAATCGGCCAGATGAGCTGGTTCGATCTTCGTCCATCAAGGACTTTACCTCCTCACCGTCCGAGTGAGCTGATTCAATCTTCATCCGTCGAGGTCTCCACCTCTTCATCGATACCGCCAGTCTGTATGCCATAAAGTTCTAGATACGACATTATCCTCAGCAGACGGGCCTTACAATCATCGAAGCCCTGGATGAAGGCGGCAGCTGCAACATTGAGCATTTCCATGCTGAACACCATAGAATCTCGAAACTCCACAATGCAGCACTTCCAAACTGTAGGCGGGATGTGCTCAAGCTGAGGAAGAAGCCTGATCGCAGGAGGCAAGGGAGGGGGAGCCCCATGAGAAGTGGATGCACTGGCCTGTCTAGCTCTCTCCCTTTCACAGGTTAAGTATCTCCGATGGGCATCCCTTGCAATGGCATTCCGCTCTCTCATCTGTCTCTTAATCAACTCCAAAGGTGGTAGATTTGAAGGCGACGACATGACAACAGGCGGAGAATGTGATTTCTTACCACAGAAGGAAGGATAGAGATCCCTTTGCTCTCTGATTTCCTATTTATAAACGCTAGCGCCACATTGACCGTCAATTGGCGTTTTCCAGTAGTTAATGGCCAAGCAATTAATGACATACCTTCTTCGAAGTGAAACTAAATTCCTGCGACGCTTCACAAAACAAAATGTGGCCACATGATGCATCTCTATAGACCCTGTATCGTTTCCCAAGCATGGTCTTATTGGGAGAGTCATCGACCGTCATTCTCCATATTCGTCCGCATTTAAGGAAACAGAATAAGATTACCATCCAATCAAATTGCCTCGGATCGACATAAGTAAGCTTACATAGCAGAAGTATGACAAAAATTCTACTCATTTTATTCCTTTGAAAATTTTCTTAAAATGATCCTAAAACATAAAAAAGAGATACAGAAATTACAAGACGACATCTGAAGCTGAGGTGCTGGCCGCTGAGACATCCATCGTGGTAGGATCCCAAATTTCATCCAAGAAATTCAGATCCAAATCGGAATATTTGACAGCGACTCGAATTCGAATAGACTGCCTCCTGATGTCATAAGCATCAGTGGAATACTTAGCCCTTTCTTCCTCGTATTCTTCTGATGCTCGGAAGTCTTCCACAGCCTTGGCAGCAGCCTCGGCTGTTCACTTCTCCTTCGTCCCCAGTCGGGCCTTCAGTTCTTTTATTTTCTTTTGCAGGCAAGAGTTCTCCTCACTAGCGGCTACGTTCCTCTTCGCCTGAGCCTTGAACTCCTCTACCTTGCCCAGCAGTCGTGAATTCTCCTCTACTGCCTTCCTCAACGCTGCCACAGTATCTTTAGCTCTCCTCTTGACGGCGTCGGCTTTCATGGAGACTTCTCCAACCTTCTTCTTGGCTTTTTCTTTTGCTTTTTTGAGCATCTCAACTTCGAACCCAGACTACTTCACCTTTTTGGCCAGCTCGTGGGAGCTTTCGATGTACCCGTTCAAATAAAGGACGAGCTGATAAGTGAAGAAAAATTCATAAGCAATAACTAAGAATACAATAAGTGCTAAATGAAAAAGCTCTAACATACTTGAATGAGACAATCCATGGCTCCTCTCCTCATCTCTCCGAGGAATGCCCAGTAGCTTGTTCGCGTCGGCAGGAAGGAGCAGTCCAAAAAGTAGCTCGCTCGCCAGCATGGGATCCCTCAGCGTTGAAGCCTCAAGCTTCAGTTCAACTGGTGTAGTTCCAGATGCACCCGCAACCTTGGCTAGTGCCTCATCCGAGGAGGATCCGACAGCAGATGAAGCTGGTCGAGTCGGTGAATTGGAAGGAACGAATAGGCTCAGAATCACCTCTTTCAAACCTTGATCTGCATGGCTCATCCAGTCGTCTGCAGTAGCTGAGGTGGTAGACGAGCCGCTTTTCACCTGCATAATCTCATGGCCTTCCGAATGAGAAGGTTCAGATTCTCTGATCTCCAAAATCGATTGTGGGGAATCTCCAACTCTGGCCCGAAGGCTCCGCCCAATGGCAGGCTTAGCATCTCTTTTCCGCAGGATTTTCCTATTCTCCTTTGGTGGGCTCGAGCTCTTTCCAGCATTCAGCTCTATGATCATGGTGATCAAATTATAAGACGAACAAAGCCAGAAGATTTAAGACCAAGACAGCTGACTCACGTACCTTGAAGAGCGACTTGGCTGATACCGACATGGAACAGCGTCTGAGCCGACAGCAGCTCTTTCAACTCCAGAACCCTGAAGCTTCGCAGAGCTACCATTTCCTGCTCCAGGCTCTCGCTTGTTGAAGGTTCCTTCAGTGCAACTTCTCGAGGTTCTCCCCAGGTCATAAAATTCCAATTTTCGCCCGATATCTGCAAGACGAAGAGCAATCTTGGTCTCCAACCATGCACGATGGAAGGTATACCCGAGAATATCAGCGAAAGCTGTCCTTCGCGGAGTTACGTACCATCACCCATGCAAGTCTGGGTGTCGCTTGAGGCTGAAGAAAGAACGAAAGAATGCGCATTCGGTGCAATCCCGACCAACACGCATATTGCGATGAAGCTGCAAATATGTCACCACGCATTCAGCACAATCGTACATGGCGATATTTCAAAATATTGGAGCGCCACAAAAAAAGAATAGAGAGAAAGCTCAATCCGAAAGCACTTCTCATAGAAGCCCATACGCCCTGAGGGCGGACAACAAACTCGATCGTCTGATCCCGAGACTTCAAATTGGAATGCGAGAGGTATTTGATATTGTTCATGTAGCATGATTATATCCCGCTCTGTCAATTTTGATCTGAAACCCAGTGGAGCGAAGTCAAACTGCATAATGGCCGTCTCTCTTTCTCATGCAGGAATGCCACGAAAGGACGAAGAATAGAAGAACTCATAGCAGAAGGAGAAGATAACCAGAACTTGATGAGGCCCGCATCATGTTCTATCTGTGGATTTTAAATAACCTCATACTGAAATGGGACCTCCAAAAGCCGCCTTCCATCGACGCATTAATTGCAGAAGAGGTGTATCGACAGAAGACTAACATACACGCGACATGTGGAGATTGTGAATGGACGTGATTGCTGCTACCGATATGGTAGTTAATGTCAATAGCAGACGAATCACATTTTATGCCACTTTCGGAGGAACATGTGCAGACGTGCGCCAATTTCTCTCATGCGGATGCACTTTGAATTTCAGTCTTTTCAAAATTTATATGACAGGTATAAAAATTTACCCCGAAACGGAATGGAAATTATATTCTCCACTATATTTGCAATTCTAACACAGCTGCGGCTGGCTCAGATTTTCACCCTAGCTTCAGCTTAGCTCATGCCTTGCTTGAAGCATGACACAGGCTAAGTATTCGTCTAGGCTACTACTCTAATCAAATTTTGTAATTACAGCCAAGGGTCAAGCCTATGTTATTTTTTATCCTCATATTTAAAAATATAATTCGTATTCATCAAAAGAAGAGATACATCTGTTCCTACGGGGATTCTATTACAAGATCAAAAGCCTCGGATCACAGAAAATAAAAAAGAAGAGAACATAAATCATTCATCAGGGAGATTGCTGGGATGGTCGTCTGTGGGATTGTATTCCTCGACGCTGTCGATGCCTTCGATCTGGATGGCTATGTCAATCTTGTCTATCTCATCAGGAAAGTGGGATGACATTATAAACCTCGATCAATTTTCTGACAACACCGCCTGTAAATTTTCATCCAGACAATTGATTTGAAGATGCTTGATAAAATCAGGAGGAATATGCACCTGGACAATGGACTTGCACTTCTCGAAGCCCACAAAGAATGCCATCTTGCAAGCTTGGGCACTTGGGCTATGATCTTAGCCCCTTCCTTCTCCAACTGTCTTCTGCTTTCAACACATTTGAGTAAAATCCCCTGACTTATAAATTTGCCCTAGAGAATCTTATGATTTACCTTTCTCTCTTCCAATCTCTTCTTCAGATGTTCCACCTCCGATCCAATCTCCTGGACTCCCGAGAGCAGCTCTAGGGAGGCCTGAACCCCTTTGACAGCAAAGCGTTTGTCTCCTCGAGGAGCTCTCTCTCCACAGCTCGTCCTTTCGAAGATTCTGACCCTCTTGGATGGACCACCATCGGGACTCCTTCGAGAGCGAGATTCAAGACAAGAAAAATCTCTTCTCGCTTCAAGTATCCCCTTCAGATGCTCCAGATCATCACGGGTCCAACGATAGTCTCTCTCAGCCTTAGACCTCTGCCACTCGAGGATTCTGATCCACCCTTCGAGATCTTCAATCCTCCTATCGGCCATGGATTTTTGTTGTTCGAGGGCCTCAATCTGTCTTTCGGCCTGCCGTAGTTCTTCATCTCGATGGAGAATCGACTCCTGGGCTTCTTGAAGAGCCTCTTCCGTAAAGCTGAGCTCCTTGGCCAACTCAGCATTATCTTTCTCTAGGTGCTCTAACTTATACTTCAACAAATCAATTTTCTCTTTCTCCATCATCGGAGTACTAAGGTTGGAATTGATGAGGCTTATCAGACATTGACCCACATGTACAAGGGATCTCAAAACGTCAGCAGATCGCCTCTCCCCTCTTTGTTCGTTGAGGAACAACCTCTCGACTGGCGGTAGGAGGTTCATCAAATACTCCACCATGAATTGGAGATTCTCTTCCACAGATGGAGCATGAGGGAATGAATTCGAGGGTCCCACATGAGAAGTAGATGCTAGACAGCGTCCAGCAGGAGTCACCATCTTCAAAGATCCCCCGATCTCCATCGTCGTCGCCAGATCCATCTCTGGGTTGTCGACCGCCTTCTCCATCCACACTACATTAATTGGGTCTTTTTGGGAGCATCCCTCAGCGCTCATTTTTGCCGTCGTCTCCGTCGATGCTCCATTGACTGAAACTTTTTATGGAGAATTCTGCATCACGACTTCCAATGACAGGGCCGTGGGCTCAACGATAGGAGCAGCATGTTCTTCTTTCCTGACCGCGAATCTCGTTTCAATAATCGAAACCACAACTTACCTCCTACGAGCCAGAATCTGCTCGAGTCTCTTCACGCACTGTGAATCCATCTTGCTCCAAAGAATCATAATGAATAATTAGCACGAAAAAGATCTGTGACCATCCATGCCTTCAAAGCATAAATTTAAAAGAGGAAGAAAATAAAAAACCGCCATAAAGTAATTAAAATCTTGAAAAGATCGTCATCTGAGTAGTCCCATCAGTTGTGCTCGTCCGTGTCAATCGTGTTAGGCTGACGTCATACGCTTTAAATGCAAAAGCACATGACATGGGATCCGAAGCACTTTTGGAGTGCTACCTTCGTCTAATTCTCAGACTCAGGAGCAAGGGGTAGTGTTATGGTGGTTATCGTAAGCACCTCGGATCAGCACTATATCACAAGAAATGTCAAGTTCTCAAGTCGTCAACACGACTGCTGACCGCCGTATGAGCTGAGGAGTTCGCCTTCATACTGAGCTGAGGCATCTTCGAGGTTTAGTCTGTATATGAGCTGCTCAACCGACTTATCTTTTTAATGTATGCAACAGCTGTCTATCCTGAATAGATAAGATTTGGTGCAACCATCTCTCCTGATCTCGTGGGAGCGATTAAGGGTGAAATTGCCTCACCCAGTTTAGAATGCCTAACGATCCGACAATCTCGAGATCGTGCAATCTCATAACTAACAATCCAACTGTCCAACATTCTTCTATATAAAAAATCAGAGCCCCAAAGACCCAGATAAGTCAAATAAAATCCCATTCAGAGAATTTATTGCTGTTCTTTCGTTCTCTGTTTTTCTGACTTGAGCATCAAAGGGTCTTCGTTGGAGCCACAACTTTCGATTTGAAAATTTGTTTTGCAGGTCGCTCCAGCATCAACATCCCTACACGAGGATCAGGTGTCCGTCATCCAATCTCAACCGATTTGAGCAGCAACAATACCTATCAACAACAAATAAAAAAGAACATAACCCAAAAATAACAAAAATAAAAAAGAGCCTAGGAAAAGCTAAAAAGAAATAAAATAACCATCACACAGCTCTAGAAAAATTATCAAAAATCAAACTACTCATAGCATACAGAAAGAAAAAAAAAACGCCCATTTCCAAGAAAAAAACTAAACACATCTCCAGACCATAATCCCAATCAAAAAATCAAACCAACAACGATTTCAGCAAAAGAAAAAGCACAGATTCTGCATTACAACCGCAAGAAAGAAGCAGCCCCTACCAACAAGATCCCAAGCAAATCTGTCACAAAGAAAACCAAACCCTAGAACTCAGCAATCTCCGCGAGGGAAGAACCAAATCTAGATGGGATCGGGAGGGAGATATATACCGATGAGGATGAGGCGCTTGTCGGGCTTAAAGGCGCACTTCATGCGGCCGAGGAGCTCCGTCATCAGATCCACCGACGGTATGTCCTCCAGATCCACTCCGCCGCTGCTCCCCATCTCTCTCTTCTTCTTCTTCTTCTTCGATCGATCGAAACCTCCAGGAGAGGCCTAGCGGCCGCTGCCGGTTTAAACCAGGCGAACAGAAGCGAGCCGGGGGACAGCGGTGGAGACCCGCCGTGGATGAGCCGGTGACAATGGTTAGGGTGAGGCGAGCTGGCGACGGAAAAGAGCAGGAGAAGATTAACAAAAGGAAAGGGTGGACTGAGGAGCCTCAGACGAGGAGCGGTACTGTGGAGGCGGCGGTCGGACGGGTAATAGATTCATACCGATAACCGTTGGATTCTAATCCAATGCTTGAGATATCAAGGCTTCAGATTAAGATCAGACGGTTACTTTTCAAAACAATAAAATATATTATTTTTAAAAGAATATTTTTAATATTAATTTTTAATATATTATATATAATATTTAAATACAGGATAAATTATACTAGCCTCCATGGAGATTTAGAGTAACAACAAACTCCCACATGATGTTTCTAGAATATACACATAACCACCTATTATTATCTTTGTATTAAATAAGCTAACAAATTTCATCACTCTCTAACTTATATAGAAATCTTAAATATTCTTTTATATATATATATATATATATATATATATATATATATATATATATATATATATATATTCTATTATTTTTATTATTTTTTATTATTTCTTTTTTAAATTTAAAATTTTTATATTTGGTCATATTATTCCTAAATATCAAACTTATAATGATGATTAGAACTCAGACAAAAAAGATACTTCTTCTCAAAACATATATCCAATAAATTATATAGACATATTTCAGATTTTAATAAGCACAATCCTTAGTTCTAATCATCACCACAAGTCTGATATTTGGTAATAATTTGATCAAACATAAAAATTTCAAGTTTGAAATAACTTAAATATGAAAAAAATAAAAAGTAAAAATAAATAATATAAGATATTTTAAAATAAATAGGGTAAAAAGGTGATGTCAACGAGATTTTAAGCTTATTTAATAGAAAAATGATGGTAGGGTATTATGTGTTATGCGCATAGTAAAAATTAATTAGTGAAATGTATATTTCTGAAATATTAGAAGGAGAATATGTAATTATCCCAAATTTTGAGAGGGTCAATATGATTTATTCTAGAAATATATTTTATTTTGAGCTGAATGCGATCTTAATCTAGCTTGAGGTCACCTTACTTAAATTTCAAGCTCGGCTCATTCACTAGTCCAACAAGCCAATCTCGAGCTGAAGCTCGTGCCTTGACCCTGGATCTCATATTTACATGCCGCAATAATGGTTCTTCTAGAGCAATCTTCATCTTCATCGCCGGTTACATGGTTGATACTTGAAATAATTTGATTTATAGTAGTATTGGTCCGAGCGTACAATGCCATAGGGACTCTGGACAGCCAATGGTTCCCATCATTTGAAAGTCAGAGACGTATATGCGGTCATGAAGAAGAATTACGAGATCGATGTTACTAGGAACTTTAAATGGATTTGGAAGATGATTAGAGAGTCAAAATCATTTAGTAGAAAGTTAACCGAGCAAATTTCCATACAAAGAAGTTAAATAAATTCTCCATCAGAGGAGTTCGGATCGTGACGTTTGGATGGGATCAAAAGAAGATATTCAACTGTGCATGTCGCTACTCAAACATGGAATGAAGTGCGCAAAACTGATCCTACCATCCAACATGGAATGAGTTATCCAACTCAGACCTCACAGTTAGCTCAACATCTTGCTATGGAGTTTTATGAAACAGCTTTGGATTACATTGAGCCTGTGTACCTGCAGCTCTGGAGTACCGGCAGCTTGATGAGTTTATTAACCCATTTCTCAGAGTGTTATTTGGTAGGAGGTGATGTTTTACATTACTTTATTAATGTGAGTTAGGTGATGTGATGATCTTGCTGGATATTACAAAATTCTATCCAGTATTAAAGGATTCAGTGATAAATTTGGTGATAGCATCACTGCACAATGCAGTGATGCTATCACCATGCATACTCCAGGTGATAGCACATCACCGATATCCGGTGATGTGCTAAAATTATTTTGGAACAAAAATATCTTTAATTAGTAAATTGAGAAAAAAATAAAAATTCTCCTCATCTTTTTCTATAGATACCTATCTACTAGATGTGTTTTTTATTTTTATTGACAGGTTTAGTTAAATGATATAGATACTTTTTATTTATTTATTAGATACCTATTTTATTTCTATAGGCAGATATGGTTAATTGGCGTGAATGGATCATGCCAAATTCTTCATTTTTTTTTTTCTTAATTTATTTTGATTGGCTAAATCATTCTTAATAGGCAGCCCTGATATTGATGTCAAAATTGACTGAGCCTAGTCAAGCTTGATTATATATAATATTATCGTAATATCATTTTAATAGATTTCTCAAAATAGATATCTATAATAATAAATAAATAAATAAATATTATTATTATTATTACTACTACTACATATTTTTGTGAGGAGTTATAAATGAAGAATGTTTAATCAACTTATAGAATAATTATTATATACTAATGTATAAGACTATTTATAGTATTTTATACATTATCACTGTCACTATTTTATGATATACAAAACATAGTGAAATTTTATTTTCAGTGATATTCCAGTGATATATCAAATATGATGATTACATATCACCTTAGTATTTGCACATCATCTCAATGTTTATATTACCTCAATGATTACATCATTCTAGTGATTATATCACCGGTGATATACCAAACAGCACCCTAGGTTTGTTTCTCTGGTACCCCCTTCCAGTGGCACGGTGAAGGTTAATTTTAATGCTCCTTGACTCAAGTAAGTGAAGCGGGAAAAGATTATATTATAAAGGATGACGCATGAACTGTGTTGTATGCCAAAACAAAGAAATTTCAAATTAATTGTCTCAGAAACAGAGGTACAAGCAACCTGGGAGAGTCCCTTAATGGCTGCCCAGCCACTTTAAATTCACAAAGATTTGGCTTGAAAGAGATTCACTTACTATTGATTGAATGGATTAAGAAGCATCACAGTACTTTCCTGAAGTCAACAACCTCACTGCATCCCCTCTTATCAGATATTCTACAATGTGCTGTAACTTTAGATCTTTTCTTGATTTCTCATGTGCCAAGGGAAGGCAGCAAACTGACTGATAAGACTTGCAGATTTTGAGGCCAATTCCTCAAGATATAAGAGCACCAATGATGGCAAATGCAACTGGAACTTGTTTTATTAGCCATTAGTATTTCTCTATTTTGTCTTTGCTTCCGTTTGCGGTCTTGATGGCCTACCAAAAAAACTAAAAATGGGCCATTGGGATTGTATTTAGGAGTATACACTTTGCCTCCAGGAAAGAAATTTTCCACGTAGAAAGTTCCAAAGTTTTCAATGTAATCTAATTGAGGCTGGTTTCTCAAAAAAGAAAAAAAAAGTAATAGAGGCTGGAAACTGGAGGGTCAGGGAGGAAGCTTCCATTGGTTGGTGGATGCACCAACTGTACCCGTCAAAGGTGTACCGCCAAGAATAGTAGGCAATCATCTCCACATCACGTTGTGGCAAGTATATCATGCACGAACAAGCATGTTTTATGACCGATTTTGGTACGCTAAAAAAAAGGTTATAAGTAAAATTCACCTCTAACCTAAACTTGTAGATATACCAACCTTATTGATTTGGATCCGACAAAAATAACACCGTTAACTAAACTGTCACCTACCTTGATTTATGGAAATTTACGATAGCCACAATTGTACAATATTCAAAACCCAATCTAAACACTTGACCATACATATATTGCATATACAAACCTATGACCTCGTCTAAAATGACTGTTAGCCTATAAGTATTCAAAATTTTTCTAATAAATAATAAATATGAGACTAAGTATACATCCACATGAATCTCCAATATACTCTCTGTGTTTAAATCCGAACATCCTCAACAGACTAAGAATCTAAATTCATACCAATCCATTCCTAAATACCACGATCAGCTTGTGGTTAGCCCCAATGAACTTGTATTGCAATATCCTCTAATCCAATCTAAATACATGTCCGATGCCATTTACAATAACCCATAATCTTATCCAAAAATGCTAGTTGAAACATGTTATTCGAATTTTTTGATCCTGTATTAGAACCCAAAATCTTCCCAACGAATAATCGATATGATACTGAATACATGCCCGCACAGATCCCCACATTACATATTTAATAAATCGTAGTTATTTTTATTATGATGATTATGTGATTATCTTGTCTATAATTTTCTACATAGTTAAGTTGTTAAAAGAAACTTGATCAACATGGTTCCAACTAATACTATTTTCAACAAAGGGCGTGACTATTGAGACAAGCCCCAATTCATATATAGAACTAAAATTATGGATGATAATTTGATAATCTGTCCAACTAGAAATTAAAATGTTACATTTTCACTTAAGCATGTAACCACAATTGTATTTTTTTTTTTTAATGCAAACCACAATTGTATTGGATATTGCATTGCATAACACTAAACATGAGACTTCGGTTAGCTACAAAAACTATACTTGCAGCACGCTCATGCAACCGAGAAGGTTCAGACAGCAAATTCGAATGAAAATTGGACTCACGCCATCTTAATCATCTCAAGAGATTCCACAACTTCAAGAATTTGCATCAGTGACATAACCTTCCCGTTTTGCAGCTCTTTCTCAATGCTTCATTTCAGTGATAGTCATGTATTCCAACACGCAATTCACTTATACCAAACTTATGAGGATACAAATGAGCTGAGTTGAGCCAAGTATCAAAATATGTTTTTATCAATTAGACAAATCTATCTAATTTTGAGAATCACCAATCTAACATTCAAAATTATGATTTTACCAAAATATGGTCATGACATATTTGAAACTAGAACTCTAAATCTCACTCATATATAAAATCAAACCCAATAATTAGAGAATAATACGGCCCTTTTAGAACAGTCTTGTCGATTGAGATCATAGGAAGAGACCCTCCAACGCCACCCAACATCAATGAAAAAGTGAGAGAGAAGAGAAGAAGAGAGAGAGATTGAGAAAATAAGAGGGTAACGGAAATAGATCTCATCGCCTCTCTTAAATAAAGGGATTGGTGGCGGCAAGGGGCCAGCATTTGATTGAGTCGACTGTCTTAGAGCAGAACTTCATACGACTTTGACTGGAGTTGTTTATACATGGACTATGCTAGGAGCGGACCACATAGCCATTGAGGGTGACTCTGCCGTTGTGATGTTTTGGATTCAACGGTGTATGTAGGAAGCACTCAACCATCCTCTCATGTAGGATATTTTTACCTTTCTCTCCAACTGCACTGGACTTACGGTCAAACATGTTTTTAAGAAGGCAAACTCTACAACAAATTGGATAATAGCCTATGTTACGGAGCATACTGGAGATTTTTTGTGGACTTCCTTGGAGACAGCCCGTTGACAATGATAACAGCCGATGACAAATCATTGGCAAAAGACCAAGAATCAAAGAAAAATAAAGAAAATTATCTTAAAATTAAGGACCATGAAATTTTAGCATCAGATGGAGCCTTAACCACTTGTCGATGGCTGAGCTCTTTCGCCTGGCCATCAAGGGTCAGGGAGGGCTTGATTGGGACCAACAATAGGCACCATGGTCACCAAAAATAGGGGATGAAACCCACGAATGACAAGATGGGGGACATGGTCCTACTCGATCTCTAGCAACTCCTCGTCGAAATCAAGCCATTGATGGTGCTTCTCAATGGGGACAGGTTGGAAGATGGGGAGAGAGAAAAAAGATTCTATTTCACCTTGTCTCCAGTGAAGATTGACTGTAGCCACAATACCAGCGATGGATGACAGTGAAAACCTGAAGGAAAACAATAGTAGGTGTATGGATGCACCTCACGAGGGGGGTGATGGGGGATGCTAAATACCCAGCAAAGTTCACTAGAGTTCGAGAAGGAGGAGACCATCTCTGACTCCAACTAGGGCTGGAAGTAGTCTCGGATCGGCCCGAGGCCCATCGGGTCGGGCTTGCTTCGAATCGGGCTTCGGATTTGGTTTGAAACCATCCAGATCAGGCTCGAGCCAATAAAATAGGACCCATTTTAATTTCAGGCTGGGCTCGAACGGACCTTTGGTCCGGCCCGGGCCCAGGCCCGAAATGGAGCCCGACTAAAGGCCCAATTGCCAACCCAAAAGGAAGCCCGACAAGAGAGCCCGAAATAAAAATGGGACACGGACCACACAATCAGATCGACTAAAAGAGCCCTGAGCGGCTGAGCCCATCACCTCGAGCCCTCGACGCCTCTTTAGACTTCTCACTTCCGCTCTTTCTCTTCTCTTCTCCATCTTCAGTTCTTCCCCGTCGTCCATCGAAGTCGATCTTCCCCGTCCATTGAAGTCGATCGTCCATCCCTGGTCCGTATTTTGTCCACCGACCGCCATCATCATCTTCCCCCATCGTCGATAGATCTTTTGTCTTCCCCATTTGGTGTGTTCTGTCTCTGGTCCGTGACACCGGTCCTCCATCTTCCCTCATCGTCATCGACCATCATTAATGACGTCTTCCTGTCTTCGACCATCACCGTTCATCGTTTTGGGTAAGGATCCTCTGAATCTCCTTCCTCTGCATCTCAAGTCTTAGTATTCTTTAATTTTTTCTTTTCCTCTCTAGGGTTTTGAAGTTTATTGCCAGAGAGCGGAGGCTTCAACACTGTGCTGCCGTGCTGGGAGCTATGCTTCAACCCATCCTTTTAATCCCATTAAACCCTTAAATCCGTCCTCTTCGGTTCTTCCTTTTCTCTTCACTCTTCTGTCTCCTGACTTTTTCAGTTTCCCCATCGAAGTCTCGAAGTTGAAGAGGCTGAAGAGCCCTTGGCCCTCCCTGGTCTGTGTTCCATCCATCGACCGCCATCACTGTGCTGGGCAGCTGGGCTTCAACACCTTGCTGGAGCAAAGGTTAGATCTCCATCCATCGTGCCTCTACCCTCCCTTGTTTTGGTTTTCTTCGTTGTCATTATGTCATATTGATCATGCTAAAAGCCTGAAGGAACCAGATCTAGGGTTTCAGAGTTAGATCTTGAAAAAGTTTCAAGATCTAACCCTGAAACCCTAGATCTGGTTCCTTCAATTGGTATCAGAGCCTAGGTTTTTTATTACATGATTATTTATACATGCTTAGATTATTTTTTAGATTAGATCTAATTTATAATCTGATTATTAAATCTGAAATTAAAATTTTAGATCAATCACAAACTGCAAGGTTGTCCTGCTGTAAGGTTTACCCCTTACAGTGCAAAGGTTGTCCTAGTTTGTGTAGATCTATCTTTAATCATAAATTTGTTAGATATGATCTAGATTAAATTTATAATTTATTAGATTTAAAAAATATTTAAATCTGAAATAAAATTTCTTTGTTAAATAATTTTTGTGCATAGAAATTATTTAAAGTTGAAACTGTTTTAATTACATGAACCTGTTTAGATTAGATCTAAAGTAGTTTCATGTTTATTTCACTTGTATCTTGATTATGAATCAAATATGCAATATGGTTGGTAGAATCATATTGTAAAATTATTTTACAAATATGAAAATTATTTTTTGAAAAGCCAAACCCAACCCTCAGCCCAAAACTTAATTAAGAATTAAGAAGTTGTTTGATTAGGTTCTAGGATTGTGAATTGAAGAACCTAAGACACAAATCATAACACATTGGGTTAATGGGTTAGTGAAAATTAGGTCCATTAATTGGGTTAGACCTATGGTTAGATTAAAGATGGACTTAATTAGAGAATTGACTAAATCTAATCAATTGTTGTCTTAGATTAGATCAAAGATTCTCTAGATCAATTACAATAGTTGTAGTTTGTCAAGTCCATGTCTTTAACGAGAACCAAATGGACTTGATTTTTGGCTAAGCGGTCTAGCACGAACTGTTAGGTTGATCTAATCGAAACTAATTAAACCAGTTGGTGTCTAAGGTAAACCAGATCGATGATTTTTAATTGGGAGCCCGCTTACCTGGCCATTTCTGATGGTGTCTAAGGCAAGCTTTGGCAGACCCTCCCACTGATCGAACTTATCTGGCCTCTTGGTGAAATTATGTTTTGATCGGATCACTTGACTATTCGAGCTGACCCATGTCAGCTAGGTAAATCAGTGTGACTGATTTAGGTGCTCCTAGACCAGCCCTTTTAATGGTCTCCCTTAAGCTGACTTGGTGAAGCCAGTGGGAGGATCATGATAAGCTGGTTCATCTGACTTCATCCTTTATATTATTTAAATTCTCTAAAATTATTAGGTTCTTAAAATGATAAAGTTATAGAGATAACTGAGTCATAGCCTCCCATTAAGGTGTTTGATAATAAGTCCATTAACTCAATAATCATTGCAGACCCAAAGGCCTGGTGCTTGTTGACTAATGAAATTATCACTCATCATATGATGACTTGGAAGTGTCTCTCTAATGGTGGTTAGGTGAGCCAACCAAAGTTGGGCTTAATCATTCGTTGGTTAGATACATCAAGTATGATTATGTTAATGGTTGGACCTAACCGGATCCTTACAGTGGAGGCCAAAGCCTACTGATTAGGTTTCTCGGGCAAAACTAAAATTACTAAAAATTGTTTAGAAAAACAATTGGTTATGAACCTACCCTTAGATGTACATGGGTTGGCCAACCAAAGTTGAGCTTGTGTGCAGTCTAAGTGGATTCTAGTACCCACTAACGAATTAGGGTAATTCCTCGAATTGGAGGTAGAGGCTATCAATTCGAATAAAATAGTGGGAGAAACCTTTTGATTAAAGTCCAAATCTTTAGGTTTAATGAATCAATTACTAATTAGGTTATGGTTCTCCTTTGTGCAAATATGGCCACTTCCCTATCGCTCCGATCATTGTTGGACAATGATAAGTTGGTGGGACCCATTTTCGGTAGCTGGTACCGAAAGTTGAAGATAGTCCTGGAGCATGAACGGATCCTATATGTGATAATGGATCCTGCACCTGAGGAGCCAGCTGTCAATGCACGTGGAACAGTCAGAGACACTTACCAGAAGTGGCTCAGTGACCGGACCACGGTGCGCTGTATCATGCTGGCTGCTATGAGCGACGAGTTCAGTCGCAGATTCGAGACGGCTCAGCCAAAGGACATGCTTCAAGTGTTGGAGGATGCCTTTGGCACACCCGATGATGTGAAGAGGCACAAGACTAGTTGTGCCATCTTCAACGCTAAAATACGGGATGGTGCCTCTGTCACTGATCATGTATTGTATATGATCAAGCTGATGGAACGATTGAGCAAGCTCGGCTTTCTCTTGCATGAGCAGCTTGGAAAAGATACAATACTGAACTCGCTGTCCAAGTCTTATCTCCCATTCCTCACTCATTATAGAATGACAAAGCCTGAAGTAAACTATCACGGATTACTGAGGTTGCTTCAGAACTTTGAGAAGGATCACCAACTCCTCAAGGAGTCGGTGAACTCAGTGGGAGGTTCGTCTTCTGGTTCTCGATCCTTTAAGAAAGGAAAGAAGAACAAGAAGAAGAAAGTGAAGAAGGTGCAAGTTCAGGCTGGGACATCAGTGCAGAGCCAGACCAAAAAGATCAAGCCTGATAAGAGTCTATTCAACTGACAAACACCCTAGATTAGATAGTGTGTCAGATATCTACTTATGGCACTGTAGGCTAGGTCATATAAACAAGAACAGAATAAACAGGTTGACTCAAGAGGGAATCCTCGAAGTCAGTGATTGTGAATCACTTCCAACCTGTGAGTCTTGTCTTTTTGGTAAAATGACCAAGTCATCTTTTACTGGAAAAGGTGAGAGAGAGCTACTGAGCTCTTGAGCCTAGTACATACTGATGTATGCGGGCCCATGAGCACCAGTGCTAGAGGTGGATATTTTTACTTCATAACTTTCACGGATGACCTATCCCGATATGGATATATCTATCTAATGAAACATAAGTCGGATTCATTTGAAATGTTCAAACGATTCCGAAGTGAAGTAGAAAAACAAACTGGGAAGAGTATTAAAACTCTTTGATCTGATCGAGGAGGAGAATATCTTTCTAGTGAATTTCTCACATATCTAGGAGAGAATAGGATTCTCTCCCAATGGACTCCTCCAGGAACACCACAGCATAATGGTGTGTCTGAAAGGAGGAATCGGACTCTGTTAGACATGGTCCGATCCATGATGGGTTTTGCTAGCTTGCCGATATCCTTCTGAGGATATGCACTCGAATCGGCCTGTTATCTGTTAAATAGGGTTCCAAGTAAGTCTGTAATTAAGACTCCATATGAGATATGAACGGGACGTAAGCCAGCACTTTCACACCTTAGGGTCTGGGGGTGCCCGGCCTATGTCAAACGATTAGTCACAGACAAACTTGGACCTAGGTCTGACAAATGCTCATTCATAGGGTACCCCAAAGAGATAAAAGGATATTTTTTCTACCATGCTGATGAACAAAAGGTGTTCGTCAGCCTTAAGGCAATCTTTTTAGAAAAGGAGTTCCTTGGTGAAGGAACCGTTGCCTCTAAGGTTGAACTTGATGAAGTTCAATAGGTAGAAGGACCGACACCAATAGCTGAACCTGAGTCGGATATGATTAGATCAGATCCGGAGCCCAATGTACCTTGCACCATCTTGGCAAAAGAGGAAGAAAAAGAAACCCTAAGAAAAAGAAAGAACCCTATGTAAAATCCCTACTCATGATCTAGCTTCATCGCAAACCCTAGAAGGGATGCTTAGCTAGACATGATCTAAATCTACTTGCAAAATTTAAATACAGAAAAATAAACTACCCTAATTTCATAAATTAAACTATCCTAATTGCATAAATTTAAACTGCATAATTTAAACTAACCTAATTGCATTAAATTGCATAAATTAAACTATCCTAATTGCAAGAAAAATAAATTGCATAATGTAAAGAGATGAAATTGCATAAAAATAAGATTTTATATATAAAAAAAAATTATTACAAAAATCTCAAAGCTCGAGGCTTGAAAAGAGAGCTAAAAACCCCACTATCTAGGGTTACAAGCTTGATCTCAAGGAAGAATACATAAAACAAGGGCCTTTGGGGGCTTTTTATAGGCATTTGGGGGTTATAAGGTTTTCAAAACTTCCGATGTGGGACTAAGAGGTTTTAGGGGGTTTATGGTGCGCCGATGGGTCCATGGTCCATGCGCCTGTTGCTGTGGACCAGGCGGCTAACCAGATCACCAAATCAGTTGATTTTTGACCAATTTTGATCTGATTTGACTCGGGTTTGACCCAATTGAGTCTTCTTTCTTCATTCTTCAATTCCTGGGTCAATTTAACTCCGTTTTGCATAAAATTTGCGCCGTTGGAATCCTCTTTCCTTGTTCTTTCTATTGATGATCTCTTCTTCTGCAAAATATAATAACAAGTATCAATTTCTTAATAAAGTTAGATAATTTAGATATTAATTGATACTTTTTATGTCAATTTGTGACATAAATCACACCCCCCAACTTAATCATTGCTAGTCCCTTAGCAATGTACCAAAATAAGATCATATTCCAAAAAGATCCTTCCTTTGCAAATTAATTTAAGATCGAAATTCAAGAAGTTTTCTAGTATTACTAAGTAATGAGCTTCGAATTAGAATCAGTAGTCAGTCTACTTAGAAGCTTTCTTAGAGTACACTTAAAGTTTTATAGCACTTGTGTGAGTGATAACTAACTTAGTATTTCAGTATTAACTTGTACAGACCAATTGTATCATTTTTCATAACTTAGTTCGATTAATTTTTTATACACCCCAGATTAAACAAAGAACTAAGGTAGCTTTCACACTGTTTTTTTTTTTTTTTTTTTTTTTTTTTTTTTTTTTTTGCTGAGCATCCTGGCCTTCCCACCACCGTTTGACGCGAATCTCAACACTTGACTTAGGTGAAGAGACCCGGTTACTAGGCTTAGGGCAATCCACATTTACTCTGTGTTTTGCATTTTATTTCAGGCAGGTAGCTCTTTCCTTGAATTCAAATTTCTTCAATTGGGGTGTAGAGAAAATTATCTAATTTAAATAATACTCAAATCCTTAATTGGCCTTACAATTAACACCTACTTTACCTTGTTAGTGTGCATGTGCAATTGGAAGTGCTAATAGTCTTTAAATGACCTAAGCCACCAAGAGTCTAACCAGCTAATCTTCTCCGTGACTCACTACATTAGCAAATACTTTCTAACTTACTCTTATTTCTTTTATAGATTAATTTATTTCATATATATATATATATATTATTATTATTATTATTATTATTTTTTACATAATATATTAAATGCAAGAAATAACTCATAGTGGAAGGAAAAGGAAATGATAACACCTGATTTTGTTCAAGCTCTCCCCTCAACTTGACCGACATTGTCCCCAATGGAGTTTATCTAATTTATTTGTCCTAAGCAAACTAAAAACAAAGAAAGCATTAGAAATTAAATAAGCTGGGTTGCCTCCCAGAAGCGCTAAGTTTTATGTCTTCAGCCAGACCAAACCTCGAAGCAACTTAATCAGAATAAGTTGGTTCATAAAGAACCATGGCATCTTCAACAGTCTTGACAGGTAATTCCAAGAATGGTTTTAATCGTTGACCATTAACTTTAAAGATAACACCATTACTTGGGTTTTCAATCTCAACAGCCCCGTGTGAAAAAACTTCCTTTACTAAAAATGGTCCTGTCCATCTAGACCTAAGCTTTCCTGGAAACAGATGTAATCTAGAGTTATATAAGAGCACCTTTTGTCCGATATTTGAAAGTTTTTCTTATAATTGATTGATCATGAAATGCTTTGGTTCGTTCCTTGTATATCCTTGCATTTTCATAGGCTTCATTTCTAAGTTCTTCTAATTCATTCAATTGAAGCTTCCTATGGTTTCCAGCATCGTTCAAATTTGTATTTAGTTGTTTGATGGCCCACATGGCTTTGTGTTCTATCTCAATAGGCAAGTGACATGGTTTACCAAACACAATCCTATAAAGAGACATTCCTAGATTGGTCTTGAAAGCGGTTCGGTATGCCCAAAGTGCATCAATTAATTTTAAAGACCAATCCTTTCTATTGGCATTAACAGTTTTTTCCAGGATCTGTTTGATTTGTCGGTTTGACACTTCAACTTGCCCACTAGTTTGAGGATGATATGGTGTGGCCAATTTGTGGGTGACATTATACTTTTTCATCAATGTTGCAAAAGGTCGGTTACAAAAATGGGTTCCCCGATCACTAATGATTGCCCTAGGAATACCGAAACGGGAGAGAATATTTTCTTTAAGAAACTTAATGACCATTTTGCTATCGGGTGTTCTACATGCAATTGCTTCTACCCATTTTGAAACATAATCAACTGCTACTAGAATATATTCATTTCCAAAGGAATTTGAAAATGGTCCCATGAAATCGATCCCCCAAACATCAAAAACTTCAACTACCAAGATTGGGTTGAGTGGCATCATGTGTCGCTTGGTGATTCGGCCCATTTTCTGACATTGAGCACAATTTTTACAATATTCGTGAGCATCCTTAAACAAATTGGGCCAATAAAAACCACATTGGAGAACCTTAGCAGCAGTTTTCTTAGACGCGAAGTGACCCCCACATGCTTGATCATGACAAAAAGATAAAATATTCATGACTTCGTTATCTGGGATACACCTTCTAATAATTTGATCAGGACATTGTTTAAAAAGATAAGGATCATCCCAAATGAAATACTTCACTTGGGCAAAAAATTTATATTTATCCTGCTTAGTCCAATGAGAAGGTATCTTGCCTATGGCTAAATAATTTACAATATCAGCAAACCAAGGTTCAGTAGACAAAGACATGAGTTGCTCATCTGGGAAAGATTCATTGATGGGTGGTTCACTAGATGGTGCAACTGGAATTCGGGACAAATGATCTGCTACAATGTTCTCAGTGCCTTTCTTGTCCCTAATTTCTAGGTCAAATTCTTGAAGGAGCAAAATCCATCTGATTAAACGTGCCTTGGCATCCTTCTTTGCTAGGAGATGTCTAATGGCTGAGTGATCGGTGTAAACAATGGTGTGGGTCCCAACCAAATAAGATCTAAATTTCTCTAAAGCAAAGACAACGGCAAGAAACTCCTTCTCAGTTGTGGTGTAGTTAAGCTGCGCATCATTTAAGGTTTTACTTGCATAATATATCACTCTAGGCAGCTTATTTATTCGTTGACCTAAGATTGCACCCACAACATGATCGGACGCATCACACATTAATTCAAATGGTTCAGACCAGACAGGAGGATGAATGATTGGAGCTGATACAAGTGCATTTTTTAGAAATTCAAAGGATTCCAAGCACTCATGAGTAAATTCAAATTTAGTATCCTTTGCCAAAAGATTAGTCAGTGGACGTGCTACTTTGCTAAAGTTGGCAATAAACCTTCTATAGAATCCAGCATGACCTAAAAATGAACGTATTTCTTTCACAGATTTAGGTGGTGGAAGACTTGCAATTAGATCTATTTTGGCCTTGTCCACTTCAATCCCCTTTTTAGAAATGACATGGCCAAGAACTATTCCCTGTTTGACCATAAACTGACATTTTTCCCAGTTGAGAACTAGGTGCTTCTCCTTACATCGTTCTAGAACTAATTGCAGGTGATTCAGACACTCGGAGAAGGTTAGACCAAAAACAGAAAAGTCATCCATAAAAATTTCTAGAAATCGTTCTATCATATCTGAAAACATGCTGATCATGCATCTCTGAAAGGTTGCCGGTGCATTACATAGTCCAAAGGGCATTCGTCTATAGGCAAAAGTACCAAATGGACAGGTGAATGTAGTCTTTTCTTGATCTTCAGCAGCTATGGGGATCTGGTTATAACCGGAGTATCCATCAAGAAAACAGTAAAACTCTTGTCCGGCTAGTCTTTCCAACATTTGATCAATAAATGGCAAAGGAAAGTGATCTTTCCTTGTCGCAGCATTCAACTTTCTATAGTCTATACAGACCCTCCATCCCGTTTGGGTCCTAGTTGGAATAAGTTTGTTTGCATCATTTTGGACCACTGTTACCCCAGATTTCTTGGGTACTACTTGAACTGGGCTTACCCAAGAGCTATCAGAAATAGGATAAATTATTTCACTATCTAGGAGTTTCAGAATCTCCTTTTTAACTACATCCTTCATAACTGGATTAAGCCTTCTTTGGGCTTCTCTTGTTGGTTTAGCCTCTTCCTCTAAGTATATTTTATGTTGAACTATAGAAGGGCTTATTCCTTTGATATCTGCTATGGTCCAACCTATTGCTTCCTGATTTGCTTTTAGAACTGACACTAACTCCTCCTCTTGCTTGGGATCTAGGTCTGATGCAATAATTACAGGCAAAGTTTCTTTGGGTCCTAGATATGCATACTTGAGATGTTCTGGGAGGGGTTTTAGTTCTAAAATGGGTGCTTCCTCTATCGATGGTTTAGGTGATGGTTTCACCATCTCAATGATTGGTTCAGTAGGAAGTGTCGATTCCTGATTAATCTGATTTTCTTTAAGTATTTCATTGACATCCTCAGACTCATGGATTAACCAGGGGTTAGACTCTAGGTCGACTTCATCATCACTAATGTCAATGGATTCATAAATACCATCTTGGACTACATTGACATCAGCATGAGAAGAGGATTCCTGTTCTAAGTTAAAAACATTAAGCTCAATGGTCATATTCCCAAAGGATAACTTCATTAGACCATTTCGACAATTGATTTCAGCATTGGCCGTAGCTAAGAATGGTCTTCCTAAAATGACAGGTATATGTCCTTTAGGATTCGCAACTGGCTCAGTCTCTAAAACAATAAAATCTACAGGGAAAATAAAATTTTCAACCTTTATCAGAACATCCTCGACCATTCCCTTAGGGATCCTGAGAGATCTATCGGCTAACTGTAATGTGATCCCAGTAGGTTGAAGTTTTTCTAATCCTAGTTGTTCATACACCGAATATGGAAGGATATTCACACTAGCTCCTAGATCTAGCAAGGCCTTTTTTATATTGGTTTCTCCAATAACACAAGAAATTGTTGGAGCTCCAGGGTCCTTATATTTAATTAGCACATGGCTAGATAGGTATGAACTGACACTTGCAGCCAAAAATGCTTTCTTTGGTACATTAGTGGTCCTTTTCCTAGTGCAAAGATCTTTTAAAAATTTGGCATAAGTTGGAACCTGATGGATTATATCTAAAAGAGGAATATTAACTTGGACTTGTTTAAATACCTCTAAAATTTTGTCTAAATGTTCAGATTTATTGGATTTCAGTCTGTTTGGAAAAGGAGCTCTAGGACTTAAGTACTGGACTAGGTGAATTTTCAGTTTCTGGTGCTTGAGGTTGAAAGGTAGTAGTTTTAGAAGGTGACTCGACAGATGAGTCATCTATATCATCAAGTGTAACTACCTTATTGTCTATTTGTTTTCCTGATCTTAAGGTATGAATGGCATTTACACCATTAACTTGGTTTCCTTGTTGGGGTCGTGGACCATTTTGGTTCCTAGGATTTGGCTCATGTTGGCTAGGTAACCTACCATGTTCTCGTTCACTAATGGTCGAAGCCAGCTGACTTACTTGCATTTCCAGACGGGCTATAGCTTGGGTGTTATTATTTATGAGTTGATCCGTAGTTTGCATAAAGCTGGTATGTGTTTTCATCATGGCTTCTAGGCTTTTCTCTAAAGAGGTAATTTTCTTGTCATTATCATGGAAGCCTGGCGGGTTGTTCATTACTGGGTTGGACCTTAGATTTTGCTGATTGAAATTTGGATTACCTACATTAGGATTCTGGGACCATGAGAAATTCGGGTGATTCCTCCAACCTGGGTTATATGTGGGTGCATAAGGATTGTTCAATGGTCCTTGATAGGTGGCATTCACCTGTGCACACTCATTCGAGTAGGAACATTCTTCTAAGACATGGTCTGGTGCATTGCACCCTTTACACATGGGTGCAGATATTTGATTTACATTGGCTGGTCTCTGTAATTCTAAGGCTTCCAATCTACGTGTTAAGGTTGCAATCTTGGCCTCTGATGCTAGGGTTGGTTGAATTTGATGCATTCCTCCTCTTGAAGGTGTAGCTTTATCAGGTTCCCTAGTTGTTTTCCACTGTAAATTTTTCTCGGCTAGGTCTTCTAAGAATTGCCAAGCTTCAGTAGTTTCTTTGTCCATAAATTGGCCTTGGCACATGGACTCTAGCATGGTTCTTGAGTTTGAATCTAACCCCTCATAGATGATCTGGCATAGTCTCCAAGTTTCTATTCCATGGTGTGGGCATTGGGTCAAAAGATTCTTGAAACGATCAAAGTACTTCCAAAATGATTCACCAGCTAGTTGGTAAAATTGATTTATTTCATTCCTAATCCTAGCTGTTTTATGATGGGGGAAATACTTTTTTAAAAATGTTCTCACAAAGCCCTCCCAAGTAGTGACAGAATAGTTTGGCAGACTATAAAGCCACTTCTTAGCATTGTCCTTAAGGGCAAAGTTGATTAATCTAAGTTTGACCTCATCCTCTGTTAATTGCAGTTTCATGGTTGCACATACCTCCTCAAATTCTCTAATAAATATATAAGCATCTTCTAATCCTGTGAATTTTGGAAGCATATTTATGATTTGAGGTTTGATTTCAAAATTGTTAGCTGTGGGTTGTGGCAACCTGATACAAGATGGTTGGATGGAGCCAACTGGATAACACAAATCCTTAAGGGTCATGGGTTGGATTGGTTCAGCCATTGGAACAACAGGAATTGACTCAATTCTAACTAGACGACCCGACACTCTTCTCCACACACGAGGTGTACGGTTCTCGATGTTTATACAATATTTTTTTTTTATAAAATTTTTATGTATAAGGAAAAGAAAGAAAAGAGAAAAAGTTCTAAAGAGAAGATCCTAAGGAGTCCTAAATCTAAAGAAAAGTAACCAAATTAATTTAAATTTTAAATTTTTTTTTTTTTTCAAACAAGTGAATCAATAAATTAAACTCAATCTATCCTAGGGTTAACCTAAATCTAGACAGCTCCTAACTGTTCCAAGATGACCCTTCAAACCTTCCAAGTGGAGATTGATTAACTAGTTAGCCAGGTAAGTATAAGAGGTGGGAGGTTCACTCATCGTTGCCTTTCTAGACACCAAACGAGTTGGCCAGGCCAGCAATTGAACCAATTTAACAAACCACCCTCAGGGACTTGCCTAGACACCAACTAATCAAACAACTCAAACTTGGTAGAACTCTTAGGGTTCCTTGTCCTATTGAGCTCGAATTCCTTAAGGTTGACGTCTAATTGATTTTAAGATTAAAAGTCTAGGTAATGCAATATGATGGAGATGGTTTTTGGGCTAAGGAAGGGTAATGAAATCCCCACCTTATCTTGTTAATGGGTTGATGCCCTTAGATTAATTATGAAAATGCAAATACAAATAAACAAGATGACCAAGAATGTAAAAGATTTTAATTTAGAATTTTTTTTTTATTTTGATATTTTACTTCACGATTATGAAATGTCTTTTGTTTTGTTTTATATATTTTTTTTTTGTGATTAAGTAAATTCAAATGATTAGGTCTAAAAGCAAAAGTAATTAACTAAAAATAATAAAAGAGAAATTAGAAGCGTACCTGAGTTTTCCAGCAATCACCAACTAAATATAGAAACCTAAAGAAAAAAAAAAGAGAGTTATAACGCACGAAGAACAAATATTTGAAAATAATTTAAAACGCCAGATCCCCGGCAACGGCGCCAAAAACTTGATGTTCAAATCTTAAAATTTGTAAATAAAACCGCAAGCGCACGGTGTGCAGAGTAGCACGACCAGCGAGTACGGGTCAATCCCACAGAGACTTGGTTTTAAAAATGATTTTCAAATCTATGCTCAAGTGAGCTTTAACAAAAATCGAAAGTCGAAAGTTGTTTGCTAAAGACAATAAGACTAAGGATCTAGGGTTTTTGAATCCACTAGATCTAGATTAGGGAATTCTACCTAAAATTTTTCTTATTGATCCTAACGACTACTCCTCTTGTCTTTCCCAAGCATAGATTATGAAGGGACTAAGGCCCAACGATAACCCATCAAGATTCTTTATAGGGGAGTAATAACTAGGATCCCTTAGGGTTTTCTCCTCCTATGCACTGAATCAAGCATGAACTATGAAGGGACTCTGACCCAACTGTAGTTCATCAAAAATTCTTGGCAAAAGAGGAAGAAAAAGAAACCCTAAGAAAAAGAAAGAACCCTATGTAAAATCCCTACTCATGATCTAGCTTCATCGCAAACCCTAGAAGGGATGCTTAGCTAGACATGATCTAAATCTACTTGCAAAATTTAAATACAGAAAAATAAACTACCCTAATTTCATAAATTAAACTATCCTAATTGCATAAATTTAAACTGCATAATTTAAACTAACCTAATTGCATTAAATTGCATAAATTAAACTATCCTAATTGCAAGAAAAATAAATTGCATAATGTAAAGAGATGAAATTGCATAAAAATAAGATTTTATATATAAAAAAAAATTATTACAAAAACCTCAAAGCTCGAGGCTTGAAAAGAGAGCTAAAAACCCCACTATCTAGGGTTACAAGCTTGATCTCAAGGAAGAATACATAAAACAAGGGCCTTTGGGGGCTTTTTATAGGCATTTGGGGGTTATAAGGTTTTCAAAACTTCCGATGTGGGACTAAGAGGTTTTAGGGGTTTATGGTGCGCCGATGGGTCCATGGTCCATGCGCCTGTTGCTGTGGACCAGGCGGCTAACCAGATCACCAAATCAGTTGATTTTTGATCAATTTTGATCTGATTTGACTCGGGTTTGACCCAATTGAGTCTTCTTTCTTCATTCTTCAATTCCTGGGTCAATTTAACTCCGTTTTGCATAAAATTTGCGCCGTTGGAATCCTCTTTCCTTGTTCTTTCTATTGATGATCTCTTCTTCTGCAAAATATAATAACAAGTATCAATTTCTTAATAAAGTTAGATAATTTAGATATTAATTGATACTTTTTATGTCAATTTGTGACATAAATCACACCATTAAGGTGATCCGGTAGAGTACCGCGTCAACCGGACAGATACTACGATTTCTTGGTCCGGGACGGTGATTCCATCGAACTTGATGAGAATAATGAGGATCCGATCACCTATATGGATGCAATGCAGAGATCTAATTCTGAGAAATGGCTTAAAGCCATGAAATTCGAAATGGAGTCCATGAAGGTCAATGATGTATGGACATTGGTTGACCCACCTGAAGGGGTTAAACCCATTGGGTGTAAATGGGTCTTCAAAAGGAAGAGGGACGCAGACGGAAAGGTGGAGACCTATAAAGCCCATCTGGTAGCCAAGGGGTATCATCAACGTTATGGTATTGACTATGACGAGACGTTTTCCCCTGTGGCAATGCTCAAATCTATTCGGATAATGCTTGCAATAGCTGCCCATCTGGATTATGAGATCTGGCAGATGGATGTAAAGACAGCTTTCCTGAATGGAGAGCTGACCGAAGAGGTGTATATGATACAACTTGAGGGGTTTACATCCACAGATGAGTCCAAGGTGTGCAAGCTTCAGAGATCCATTTATGGACTGAAGCAAGCTTCTCAGAGTTGGAACATGTGTTTTGATAAGATGATCAAAACATATGGCTTCATTAAGAATGGAGAAGAGCCCTGCATCTATAAATGGGCAAATGATCCAGTTGTGGTATTCCTTATCTTGTACGTGGATGACATTCTCTTAATCGGGAATGACATCCCCGCACTACAGGGAATAAAAGTTTGGTTGTCATCACAGTTCTCCATGAAGGACTTGGGTGAAGCATCCTACATCCTAGGGATGAAGATCTATAAGGATAGATCTAAAAGGATGCTTGGGTTATCCCAGTCCATGTACATAGACACTGTGCTGAAGAGGTTCAGCATGGAGAATTTCAAGAAGGGCTATCTATCGATAGGCCATGGAATTTCTCTCTCTAAGAAGGATTGTCCGACAACTTCTGAAGAGAGAGAGCGTATGAGTAGAGTCCCATATGCTTCAGCCGTAGGATCTATCATGTACACCATAACATGTATAAGACCAGATGTGGCATACTCACTAAGAGTAGTGAGTAGATACCAATCTGATCCTGGAGAAAACCACTGAAAAGTGGTTAAAGCCATTCTTAAGTATTTGAGAAATACTAAGGACCAAAGGTTGGTTTATGGCGAGTCAGATCTGAAACTTGTGGGGTTCACAGACTCTAGCTTTCAATCTGACCATGATGACAGCAGGAGCGTGTCGGGTTATATCTTTACTCTGAATGGTGGAGCCATCTGCTGGAAGAGTTCCAAGCAGTATACTGTGGCAGACTCTGTTTGTGAAGCGGAGTATATCGCAGCATCAGATACCGCGAAAGAAGCTGTGTGGCTGAGAAAATCCATCACTGAGCTCGGAGTAGCACCCTCCCTCGATGGTCCAGTCCTACTCTACTGCGACAGCACTGGTGCCATAGCTCAGGTGAAGGAACCCAAAGCACATCAGCGGACGAAGCACATCTTGCACTGCTTCCACCTGGTCTGAGAGATCGTGGATCGAGGTGACGTCGACCTTCAAAAGATCGACGGAAAGGAGAACCTGGCCGACCCCTTCACTAAAGCCCTGGCAATAAAGGAGTTCGACAACCACAAGTCGAAGATGGGTATTAGATACTGTGCCGAGTGGCTTTAGGATAAGTGAGAGTTTAAAGAACCTGGCTCTGATACCAATTGAAGGAACCAGATCTAGGGTTTCAGAGTTAGATCTTGAAACTTTTTCAAGATCATACAGCGGAAGACTAAAATAAATCAAAATTTATTTTCTAAAATCAGAGAATCCCTAGATCTAAGATCCTATTACATGATTATTACATAGCATTAAATCAAAAATTAAAATATATAAATATAGCATGAACTACATGTTGATCATATCAACATATTTCTATACCACATCTAATGTATGTATTAAACAATAAATCAGATCTATTACCTTGCAAGTTAGACGCTCTAACCTCGCTGATCCGGGCTTAAGGATTATGTTGCAAGCCGCACACGCATCCGGCCTCTAGGAGTCGTCCACACGAGCCCACGAATCTCGATCAGAAGTCCTGCTTCAGAAAATCAGCACAGTATGCTAGTACTGCGCTGATCCTTCTTTGATGGTTGATCAGGTGCCTCCTTCTTCTTGATTTGGACTCTTCCAAAGATGGAAAGTAGAAGGAGTTTTAGATCTGAGATGCTCTCAGGAAACTCAAGATGGAGGGACGAAAGATATGAAAACAAAAATCCTAGAAGAAGACCCTCTTCTTCTTCACGTTTTTCTCTCTAGACACCCAAACTTGCATCTTTTATATCTCCATGACCCAAAGGTATTTCTCTCTGATTTTTGAATGGCACAAAGGTCTCTCAAATCTGTATCTTTTCCTAAAATTTCACGAAGAAACTCATCTTATATAGAGAGATATGATAGAGTCCTTGTCTAGGTCAAACACCTAGTCAAGACTTATCCAAACATGGCAAGTTAAGGGACGCCCAACTCTTGAGAACCTCCTTCATATTTTCGTGCATGGATCACCAGAAAAGGGTACACAATGTATACCCTAAAAGCTATGAAAATTCTAAAAAAAAAATTTGGATAAATTCGATGCAAAATTGAAAGAGTTTTGGATTTCTAAAACTCTATCTCAAAGAATTCGAAATCCAAACTTATTCCTTTTAGATTTGATCCAAACCACCTTCCATGTAAGAAAGAAGAGAAGAGACCTTTTGTGAACGTGGGAGAGACCTGGGAGAGAGCTTTTGTCGCACAAAATAAGTGGAGATTGGCATTGAATAAGAGAGAGGGCATGGGGAAGGCTTATGTGGCGCAAGATGGAATTCTAGTCTTACTAGGATTCTATCTCATGACTTGTTTTAATTTGGTTTCTCAAACCAAATCAAACTAAAATTAGATCAACCTAATTAAAATAGATCTTAACCCAATTAAAAATCTAATTTAATCAGATTAAATTAGATTTAAATCTGATTTAATTTTTTAATTAAATTAGAAATTAGATTGATCCAAGTCCTAGTTGAACTAGGATTAGTTTTTCCTTGCACTTGGCTTATCCAATAAACCAATTGGACTTGATCCAATCAAGTCCAAACTAAATCTAATTAAATCATATTTAATTAGACTTAATCTCAGCCCATTGGCTTAATCAAATTAAGCCAATTAGCAATCAAATTGCTAATCGATCCTCCTGCAACATTTGTACTGGGTTAAATGTCAATCGTATTGATCATTTAACCCTAGAACGATTCTTAATCGTTGATCAACCATCCGATCGGATCATGAACTCTAATGTGTGTGACCTCATAGGTCCGAACCTAAGCCGGTAGCATAGGAACAAATTTTTATACCAATCGAAGTGACCATCTAGCAATGGTACCTGACGACCGGATAGGTCGAATGTGTAGAACAACATCCTTAGAACCCATGCGGATATAGTTTTCATATAATTCATCCCCTTGACCAAAATGATCATAGGACACCCCAGAGCTCAACTGTCAACTCTGATCAGGTTGTCCACATTGTATTTTAAAATATCAAATCCATCTGATGGATTACCCTGGCCAAGATTTTACTAAATTGAAATACAGCGACTCATTCTTCTCCAACTCTTGGAGTGGTCAATCCCATCTCGATCACACTCTGACTTCGCAAGTACTTGACTGTGCCCAGAAGCCTTCCGTCCCTGAATTAGAAATTCAGTTAGTCCAGTACCAAAGCATAGTGAGTTGCTTGCAAGTCACTGAGGCGATCTCAGGTCTAAGGGACACTTATACCTATATCCCATCAGAGACATTCTCGACAGCAGAATACTCTGGAGTTAGTCACGTTCAATGACGATGTACCCTTACATCTCACCTGTATGTCATACCAGTGTCTCCACACTCCTTGGTTAAGAGGACAACCAACCCATATGGCCTACAGTGACCTATGCTCGATAGAAGCTGTCGTCCTTATTAACAGCCTATCATTTGGTCGTGAACAGTTTTAAGGACTAATCGATAAATTCTCTCTTTATCGAACTTAAATAGTCCTAAGGACTTCATCATAACAACGGAGTTCATTAGAAGATGAAAGCTTATGATGAAGATGCCAAATATATTTTATTTATTAACAAATCAATTACAATACTTAGTTGCTCAACCGTCAACAGCTTGACGATTGACTTTTTGGGACACATTTTCAACAAAGCCTCCCCTATTTTGGTCGCACTATGCATGATTGTATTGTTGTGATTGATCATTTTAAGCTTTTAGCTAATCACCTGTTTTAGCATACTGATCATTTTAGCACTATGCATGATTGTTTTGCATACCGGTCAATTTTAGACTTTTAGCATACTGGTCATATGCAAAGCACTATGCATGATTATTTGCACCTGGAAACCACTAGCAAATAATCGGTTCCTTCAAAAAATTTCTGGGATAAAGTTGCATGATGTTTGGTATATATCAAATTTTTTATATTTTGTCATATTCATTTTTGAATAGTTAAGATATTGATCATTGTATTCCTTCAAAAAATTTTAATTTTTTTAATAATTTATGTTCTTATTTCAACAGATTATTTTATTTATGTCTCATTCTAAAATGGATGAAAATGAGACTGTTCAAAATATAAGGGATGGAGATGATAAAGATGAAGATATTATTGAAGCTATTGAAAGTGATAAAGGTTCTAAAAAAAGATCATGGATATGGAATCATTTTATCGAGGAAAAAAAGTCTGATGGGTCAATAACTATATGCAAATATTGCAAAAAGGTATTAAGTGGCAATACTAAAGGAGGAACAAGTCATCTAAAACGACATCTTGAAAATATTTGCAAGAAATATCAAAAGAATCCGATGAATCAAATATTTATAGTAGCAAGTTCAAAAGATCCGATGAAGTCTTTTAAATTCAATCAAGAAGAGAGTAGAAAATTGCTTGTAAAATTTATTATATATGCCGAACTTTCATTTTGTATTATTGAGCATCCTATTTTTTCTGATTTTATAAGATCTGTTCAACCGTTATTTAATGTTATTAGTCGTAAGATAGTAAGAAGTGATTGTATAGCTTTGTACCAAACAGAAAGGAAAAATTGCATGATACATTTAAGAAATTAAATTTCGGATTAGTTTTACTACTGATATTTGGACATCAAATCAAAAAATTGGTCATCTTTCTCTTACGGCACATTATATTGATTCTGATTTTCTTCTGCATAAGCGGATAATTAATTTCAAGAAACTAGCATACCCTCATACAAGTTTTACAATTGAAGATGCTATTAGAAAGTACCTTGCTGAATGGGAATTGGATTCTAAAATATGTGCCTTTACTTTAGATTATTGTTCCATAAATGATGCTGTAATTAGAAGAATTCAACATCACTTTGGTCATGGAATGTTATTTGATGGAGAGTATAGTTAGATGCTGTGCATACATATTAAATATTATGGTTCAAGATAGAATGAAAAAAATTCACGAAGCCATTGAATGCATAAGGGAGCTTATTAGATATGTGTCTGTATCTCCATCTCGAATGCAAGGATTTAATGAAATTGCACAACATATGAGATTTCTTATTAAAAAAAGGCTCACTTTAGATGTTGCTACAAGATGAAATTCTACTTATGAAATGTTGACTGATGCAATTACTTATAAAGATGTTTTTAATAGATATGCAACCGAATATTCATATATATACCCCACCAATGATGAATGGAAACAAACTGATGTAATTGTTAAATTCTTAGAAGGCTTTCTAGGCCACTAAAGTATTTTCTGATTACAAGTATCCCACATCTAATTTCTATGTAAAAAAAGTTTGAGAAATTAGGGCCTTATTGATGCATGGGAGTATTGATACTAATGATACACTAAAGCAATTGACAAATGAAATGCAAAAGAAGTTGCAATATTTTATTGGTCATTGCTTCTATTTTGGATCTTAGATCAAAATTGATATTTATAGAGTTTTGTTATCAAATGGCATTTGATGTGGAAGAGAGCAAAAAGAAGATTGATGACATTCGTGTTTATCTTTATAAATTTTATAATGAGTATGTAAATGCAACAAGAGTGCAGCCTTCTGTAAGTTCAAATGAGCTAACAGCTGATTTTGATGGACAAAGTCATATAACTTCGGTTTCTCCTTTTAACTTGAGCAAAATAAAATTTAGTATGGATTTTATTCAGTTTAGAAATTAAAGTTCTTCGAAAAGGCCAAAAAGATCAGAGCTAGATAGTTATTTAAATGATGATGTACTTTCTGATATGAGGGACAAGCAGTTTGATATCTTAGCATGGGGGAAGAGCAACACAATAGTCTATCCTATATTATCGAGAATGGCTAGAAATATTCTTGTTATTCTAGTCTCTACTATTTCATCAGAATCGACATTCAGCACGGATGGTAGAGTTGTAGACCAGTATCGGATTTCATTGAGTCCATCTACAGTCGAGGCTTTAGTTTGTACCCAAGATTGACTTCGTAAAAAATATGATGAAAGTATATAAATAATTTAAATTTATGTTATATTTTTTATTTACTCATAGTATTTATATTTTGAAGATTTATGATTGATATGTCATATGTATCATGTGTGTTAACAGTTACAAGTAGCTCAAATTTTTTGAAGTTGAATGCGAATGATGGTACCCTAGAGCGAGCCGAGCAGTAAAGTTGGGATGTGGATATAATAATATGTAATCATCTATATAGTATTTCTATAATCTATATAAAATTATAAATTTATTTATTTAACAATTTCATAGGTAACCATCTATATATTTTTAAATTTTTGGAGTTGCAGTTTGCACTATGTACACGCTGTCCGAAGTTATATTATAAAAAGTGTTTGCCAAGGTACTTAGCAAATTCTTTTTCAATTTTCAATTGTTCTGTAGCTGTGAAGCATTTAATAAGTCAAACTCTTATGTTCTTCTGTTGGTCATATTCTTGCTGCATTAATTAAATTTTTTTTTTTTTGAAGGCTCAAAAGAAAAAGGTATCATGCTGCGGGCTTGTGAGCTCTGCAACAGCTTTTTACAAAGCAACAGCTTATTTTTGGAAATTTGTTAGCAACAGCTTCTGACAAAGGAAAATCTCTCAATCTGTGATTGAAAATCAAATTTAAGGAGGTTCTTCACTGTTTGACAGCTACTAACTGAAATCTGTCCTTGGGAAATGAATATTTGTACGCATAAGAATTTTTGTAGAGGGTACACAATGTGGCAGATCTTGATAGTCAGTTTGTCTGATGAGCATACTATTTGCTGAAATTATCTGGCAACTCTAGCTGTCATGCGACATATAAATATTAAATGTGTTATATAGGAAGCTGAAATGTTTGAATTCTATCGCTTTGGACGGTTTATATTTGCTTTGCAGAAAGCTCAAATATTTTGCCTTGCTTCTCTGGTTCATTTTTGGCCAATGCTCTACTACAGGCACCTTTTCTCTTGCCACGTACTCCGTTTTTCCCCCCTCCCAGTGGGTAAGCATACCCAAGAGATGTTTAAAGGGCTTTTTTATGGACCTGTCATTAGAATGTTAGTTTTTAGCAGTTAGTTGGTGCCTACGGCCTACCCGTAAAATGAAGAATGTTATACTCTAGCAGTTAGTTCATGCTGCGGAATTTTGGTTTAAACCTCTGCTAACCTGTATGCTAACGGCCAATGAATACTTTGTCTCCCGAGAAGGGAGCATAACCAAACTCCAAAATGACTCATTTTTTGGCTGTTTTGGCTGTTTTTAGAGAGACTCGTTGCTGCAGAATGCAGATGGCCACTTAAACTTGAGATATGTTGCTTCTATCTATTTTACACTCGGCTGGATAGCTGAAATGAAAAACTTACTTCAGAAAAGTTTCAATAACATTTGACGAGCGTGCAAAGACAAATTTATTTTAGATATCAGTGTTATTTTAAATATCTATTTGCCATTCGTGAATAATTTATATTTCTTTTAATGTCTATTTGGACTTGATTCGGATTTGAATGCGGGTTTCATTCGGGCTTGAACAATAAGCTCATTCGAGCCTAAACGTGGGCCAAATCTGATTCGAGCTTAGATGCAGTCCGGCCCAATCAGATTCGAACCCGATCCGAGCTTGGGCTTAGACCATATATTTTAAAAAAATTCGAAAAAATTTGAACTTAAACCTGACCTGAAGCCCGACAAAAAATTTAAGCCGGGCTCGGATAAGATCTGGCCCAAGCCAGCCTGGCCTGATTCCAGCCCTAAGACCAACAGAAGCTCTGCTCCGCTCAAAATAAGGAGTGGGCTATTATGGGCCTAATTCCAACCCATGCCGGGCCAATGGGCCAGGCCACTACAATGCTGGCCAGTCAATGGACCGGGCTGGGCCACGTTCTACATTCCAGGCCAATTAACGGGCCGGGCCAAACATTTATTTAACGGATGGCTTCCCGTAATGTTTTATGCCCCGTTAAGTTTGGCAGTGCCAATTGAACGATGGCCATCCTCATATACGAAAGCGTTGCTCATTAACCACCAGAACTGGCAAGCAAACTATATCCACCGTAATATGTAGATGCTAGATGGGCATCTTAAGCAACACAAGTGATAGAGACAAAAGGAAAAAAAAAAATCCTAACAGAATGGATATAGTCCTTCAAACATAGGTGCCATAAATGTCCAGAAACTCAAACGCGCATCAAGTGGGCAGCTATGTTCATGCAAAGATCACCGTGTCTGCTGACAAGCATGCAACTACTTAATTGGCACTTGTCTCCGTTGCTCCTCAATCTCCAGTAAATAGAGATTAATGTGAGGTTCCACTTATTTACCATGAGGCGAATCAGCACGCAGACTGGTTGGCAAATGGCTGGATCCAGGTGATCATCACAAAGTATGGGATGCTAATCAACAAGATGGACAGTGCCCATTTGGGGATTCCCTTCTTTTGTTATCAGAAAATAAAAAAGACATGCAAACGTGTTACCCCTTTAGAGGGGCTCCCAATATTGAAAAGAATATTACAGTTCATCAAAACTTGGTGCAGTTTTACAAACGTATGATTGCTCAGTGCATTGAAAAAAAGTTATCAATTCCTTGTGAATTTCTCCTATAGCTTCGACATAAACATTCTAACTTCCTCAAACAAGAGAGAGAGAGACAGAGAGAGAAGAATAAAAGAAAATTAATAAAAGAAAATCTCATTAATGGAAAAGATACAGAAACTTTTTTTTATAAAAAAAATACCTTTTGTCATGAAGGATGCAGTTGCTATCTCTTTGCTTTTCGGGCAAGATAACGCTCACGAGCTGCCTGAATTTTACTATCCACCGAGTCTGGTTTTTTGCTATCATTACCCTCCTTCATGGGTGAGTTCGTTAGTTTGTCCTTCGTGGGTTCACACCCCTTTGAAACGCCGGCACCACCACTGTATCATTCAAACATATTAATGTTCCAAATGTTGGCTTTGGTTTGTGGAGACAGATTATCTCCAAAATGGAGCAAGATATTGATGCAAATAAATCAATCTTACTTGGCTTGGAAAACAAGTTAACAGGCTGAGTAACAGAACAAGGAATATTAGAGGTAAATAATTGTCCACAAACTTCCATTTTAATTTTAGGAATTTCAGTTTTCATTACCTTAGTCTGTTGGTGTCCATTTTCTCTAGTTTCTTTAAGATGGGCAGAACCCATGACATTTCAACTGCACAGACATTTCTCATGAAAGGGCGAGAGGTATTTATGAGTTCGTGATACATGACATAGTCTGGCAACTGCCCATCTTCATCAGCTTCTAGAACTGAGGATGGATGTACCTGCCAAATTGTGTAAAAGCCCTTACAGGTAAAATTTCTCTCACTTCATAGATGAAACCATGCGGTGCCAAGTGGATGCTGAAATTTGTAAAGCAGCAACACATAAAGCTATGATCTCACAACAAAGAAAATTAGAGAATTTTTGACTAAAACCAATAAGAAAGTAACCATTGTTATCCAAGGAACATAAGGATAAACCTACAAAGGATAAACGACAGCATAACCTCAATTTGTTAGAGAATGAAATTGACAATCTCGTGTTTTAGAACATGAACTGGATGTATTTTTTGTCAAAGAAATTCCAAATGTTTAACTCCCACTTTTATCTCTGATGAATTGCCAAGATGCAATAAGATCATCAATAAGATTGTATCAGTGTCCAGTAAACCTTTGGTGAATCATCATCGTTGTTAGGTCACAAATATGAACTAGATTGTTGGAGATCTGGCACGAAACTAAGAGGTAGGAATGGAGGTTACAAATGCTTGGATTATGTGGAAATACCATCTAACAGGATTGCCAGATCCACCGGCTATGGCACTGGCTATTTTAGATGTCTAGACATCATAACCGAGTTCAACTACAGAGGAAATATTTTTTGTCCTCACCAACAAGTTCTGATTCAGAACATGTTTCCATTGTATATATTACTTGCTGGAAGTTGGGAAACCAGACAATTGGCGCTGATAAGTTTATTAGAGCTTCCATCACCAATGCAGCATATTATTTTGCTGAAGCAATTTTTCTTCCTCTAACTAAATTTCCCATAAACTTGAAGAGAAGGATCTATCTACGAATCTGGCCTATAAAATGTCTCTTGGTTCGGAATCAATTGTCGAACTTAAATTCTACTTGTTGAGCATAGCTTTAAATAAACCATCCCATATGGCTATCAAATCGAATTACATATATATATATATATATTATATATTTACGGGGACAACTAGAGCTTTTGTACATTTTCATTAACCCACGAACAAGATATATGTTGTGCGCGTGCTTGCAGAGAGTGGAAAGGGATCAGTAACCACTGGTACTCCTTTGTGCATGTTATTTGAAGACATACATACTGGTTCACGAAAGAAGGGAAGAAACAATCATCATATTTGACTTATAAAAGGAAATTCTTGAGAAGAACTGTTTTGAAAATAGTCAAAGTAAAACAAAATAACAAGCATATGGGCAAAGGGAATACAATCCTAAAGCAAATCTTTTGCACTATCCCTGCTGTAATATTTATCGAATGTGGAGAGAGATAAAGACATCTCAAACAAGATGATGTCCACTGCATGAAATCGAGATGCACCTGTTTAATACAATTGATAAATCTTCCTAACCATATGATTTTTATGGTACTCTTTCGATACAAAAACATATATATAGAATCTAGTAGCGTATTTTCACCTATGCATAGTATAAATATGATGGAAATCACTCATGTGCTGGTGAAGAGAGTAAATAATACCTGCACAAGTTGTGACCTGTAACCAAGTGTATGGTAGCCATTGTGATGCAACATTCGCTCGGCCAGCTGATTCCCATAGCCCATGCACAAAGCTCTCCTCAATTTTTGGTAGTCCTTTTCACCCTTTTTATATCTTAAGCTTGATTGTACATCCACTGGCCCTAAATTTGGAAAACCAGAAGTCAAGAAATAGAAACATCCTAACTCTCTTCTAGGTAAATTACAACCAGTATTTTAGAGTTCCAAAACAGAGGTTGGTGCAACTGTAAAGTTGCTCTACTGTGACTTAGATGTCATGGATTCGAAGTACACAAACAGCATCTTCATATGTCAGGATAAGGCTGCGTACATCTGACGCTCCCCAGACCTGGCTATGGCCAGCATTATGCACCAGACCGCCCCTTTTTTTATTTTGGAGTTTCAAACTGTATATAGTTGAAATCTTCTAATACATTAAAGGGGAGTTCAGAGCACTCTCTTGGTGACGTGTGGCACCTATTTAGAGGGTTATAAACATCCCCTATACAGTAAAAAGAAAAAAAAAATATCATGCTTCGACCAATATTAAGATCTCAAAACCTCAAGGGCCCAACTCACATCACCACAACTCGCACAAAGTCCCATATGCTTGAGAGAACCCCAACAGAACCTAAGAAACCCTTCCAATCTCCCTCAGGTGCTCTCCTTCCTGCAGATCTCCAAAAAAGAGATCGCCATGATTTGCACAAAATCCCATATGCTTAAGAAAAAACCCCAACCGAAATCCCTAAGAAAACCTTGCGATCTCCCTTAAGTGCTCTCCTTCCCACAGATCTTCAAAAAAGAGAAGCAATGAAAAGAAAAAAAATGATCAATCTATGTGGGAAAAGGTCATACCTTTTAATTTTGAGAAAAATTTCAGAAACACCCCTCAACTTCACCCAATTTCACTTACATTCCTTCTACTTTGAATAGTGTCAAACTGACTCTTCTAATTATCTATATGTTTTAATATGGTCCAACCGTTCACTTATCAATCAACAGTATTAGCTTTTTCTCTCAATAGATAGAAATGCCCCTTGCTCAAGGGTGGGCTTGGAGGAAGAAGATGAGAAAAGAAATGGATGAAGAAGGGGAGGGTAAAGGGGCTATCGATGAGGATGGATTAAAGGAGGACAAGGAGAAGAGGATAGGGAGGAAGGGGAAGGAAAAGATCGATTGTCGATGAAAAGAGGTGGAGATGGAGCAGACCACCATGAAGGGGGATGGCTTATGGGTGACTTAGAGAAAGAAAAGAAGCGTAAAGACGGAGGAATGGAAGGAGATGGAGAGAGCTGCCATAGAGGAGGAGAAATGGATAAGAAGAAAGAGAAGAGGGAAGGATGGTTGCCGGTGAGAAGGGATGGTGAGAAGAGACAGATGTAGAAGGGACCGTCGTAGAAGGATAGAACTCATGGATAGATTTGGAGAAAAAAGATGAGAAAGAGAAGTGGATGAGGAAAGAGAGAGGAGAGGGGCCATCGATAAGAAATAGGTTGGAGGACAAGGAGAAAAGGATGGGGAAGCAGGGGAAGGGAAAAGATGGATTGATGACAAAAAGAGATGGAGGTGGAGGGGTTGTTGTGGAGGGGGATGGCTTATGGATGGCTTGAAGGAGGATGAGACAGTGGAGGAATGAATGGAGGTGGAGGGAGCTGCCATAGAGGAGAATTGGATGAGGAAGGGGAAGAGGGAGGGAGGGAGAGAAAAAGAGGGACGCCGACAGTGGAGAGAGCAATCAGAGAGGGAGAAAGCAGGGAGGTGGAGATAAAGATATTTTCGTCATTTATAAGATAAAGATATCATATGATGGTCACGTGACATCATTTCGTTAATAGAGATAGACGACTGAACCATATTAGAATATATCGATAACTAGAAGAATCAGTTTGATACATTTTAAAGTACATGAATGTAAATGAAATTGGACTAAAGTTGAAGGACTGTTTCTATAATTTTTTTTAATTTTTTTTAAATTTTTTCTCTATTTTCATCGATTTTTCCTATGGTTTCCCCTAGTATTTCCTCTATTTTTTCTGTTCTTAGGAGTCTCGATTAAGTGGGAGGCTTCGAGCGGCAGAATAGGGAAGTTTAGACAATGGTCAGGTTTTGTGTTGGTAGTTTAAAAGGTATAGATAAATTATCAATTAATTTAAAATTAGATATCAACTATGCTTTATTAATTTAGGTGGTTAGGCCATCCAAAAATTTAGAGTTCAAATCCTTTCATCCTCCAATTATATATATATATATATATATATATATATATATATATAATCACTTTGGGCACTGGCTACCCGAGGGCAAATCCCAAATCCATTCCCGAATAGATTTTAATTTTAAATCATAAGTCCGTCTCAAACTTTATAGGATATTGCTAAACGGATCCTATTAAGATTCGGGATGGATCAGATATCCAAAAAAATCCATCCAACTGTCATCTCTAAGCCCATTATAACATTAGATGCAGATTGATCCATTGCATTTTCGGGCTCATGTCTTGTATTTTAACATGATTTTTTTGGATTTCTCAGACGAATTTCAAAATTTGTCCAAATGTATAAAATATTTGGATTTATTATATATGGGTGAAAAACATTTGAAGATTTAAAAAAACTGATTGTATTAATTGAATGACACTAATTCATCAAAAAAGATTTTTTTTGGATTTCTAAGATTAATTTTAGGATCCTATATTGAAACGTATAGAAAAATTTAAATTTATTACATGTGGTCCGAAAAACATCCAATAATCAATATAAATAAAGTTGATAATTTTGGTTGTATGAAATTACAATGTGTATATATGTATTTGGTTTACAAAATTGATAATTACAAAAATAAATTTAAAATTATGGATTATATTTGCTAATTGATTTTAAGATTTAAGATTTAATAATAAATTATCTGTTTATGGGCTTAGGTCTGCTCAAGACATGTTGGATTGAACCAATTTAGTGGCATCCTACACATTGGGCTCGAAAAATCAATGGCCAAGGTTGGATTAAAATATGAAGTTTATTTATTTTTTCGAATTGAGTGTGGGTATATTGTTAGTTCAACTAGAGGTTGGTTTAGGGTTGGATTGATAATATTTTAGATACGCGATAATATTTCATTATATCCAATAACTTGCATACACAAAAAATTCTAAACTATTTATTACTTTTTAAGGGATGAAATTCACATACAAGATAAGTTTAAAATCAATTGAGACCTCTTATAGTTAGTGGTACAAAGCATGTTACAATTGCAGGGTTGCAATAAAGATTTACGATGATATTTTCTGGTGCAATCAATGTGGTAAAAATGATCATCCCCCTCTACCATGGTAAAGTTGCAATACATGTTTTAACGCTATATTTTATTTACTAAAAATGAATACATTATTTTTATTAAAAAACAACTTTAATATATCTAGTCTCAAGGTATAAATTAAATAGTACTGTTGAAGATGAAACTGATACAACAATCATTATAATTTTTGGAAAATTAGCTCACTAACTAATTGATGTCCCAGTACTTACTCTTGCAATAGACAAAAAATGTGACAAAGTTAGTCTACCAGTTGTTATTAGAAACATCCCTAGTACTTAATCTTACAATAGATAAAAAATGTGACAGATTTAGTCTACCAATTGTTATCAGAAACATCCTCAATCACGCTTATATGTTTTAGATTATATTCGGTTCGCAAAATTTCAATGATAGCATGCATAATTTAAGGTCACCAACATATTTTCAGAAAGTGAATCTCGACTTAATAATTTGCCAAAATGTTCTGGCTCTGAACCTTCATATTAGGTTCCAAAAGAATCTATTATTTAACTTTTGAAAAATAGATTCAGACTGAATTTTTCAAGAAAGTCCTAAAAAATCCTTGAGCACAACCCATAACACACCTTAATTATTAGTCTTTTCCTCTTTTCTTTTTTATTCCGTTAGAGGTAATTTAATTTCAAACAATATGACTTATTTACTCAATTATTTTGATTCATATTTTGGTTTGGAACCGTCTTAATTCAATAATACTCTGGTAAAATTTTTTGATATTTATATTTCCAATTTAAATGAAGAGGTTATGGAAGATGAAGATTAGCATGGATGTAAGTTCATTAGTTAATGAAAACACTATATGTTACATTGTACATAAAAATCTATATATTGACAAAATATTTTGAATTTTTTCTTTGATTGCAGCTAAATTCTGCCATTGCAAAGCGCGGGTTACATACTAGTATATATATTAAAGTTGTTTGGCATATCCATATGTAAACATCGTACATGAGTGCTCATGGCATTTTGCAATGGAAATGTATACAAATCCTCCAAAGGAAGATTTATTTGTGCTATTTCAACTCCATTTTCTTGTCAAGTCACATGTAATTGCTCACATGATCAACAACCAAGCCCTCGGCAACTTCACAAACTTGACATGCAAGATGGACTCATTATTGCAAATATATAGTGTTGGACCAAAAATTTTGTATCACATTTTGAGGCACTTCCTCAACATGCTCATCTCACAAGCAGGCTATTATATCCATCAAAAATTCACCAAAAGAGCTAAATGTTTGCATAAGTTTGTCAAACCTATTTCAGCATAAGGAGTCTTGTATCCAGGTAGAACTTGTAATTGACATTGGTGTATGTTAATCTAATAGGACCATTCCCATGTGATTTAATTGCAATGGTTGCATTTGACTCCAGTTTCCCTTATTGGTCTAACATGCTACAAGTATTGCTAACATCTTCTTGTGCCCTCTAATGCTTGATGCAACCCTCTTACGATCCATTCTCACTATTGGAGCTTGTTGGTAATCAGTCCTCCATGCATAGAAAGCACCATCTAACAGCATTCTTTTAACAGTTTGAAAACTTAGCAATTTAATAACGAGCAACCTAATTCTTTCCTTCTACAGTCCTTGCAGTTGATATACACATAATATTTTTCCCACTTTACTATGGACTACAATATGCATCACTAGTCTGATATTTGTTACAGCTATTAATTTGCTATAATTTAAGCTTTACTTGGAAAATATATCCAGCCTTCCATTTGCATAGTGCAAAGAGCACCCTCATCCAAGATGTATGCTAGTCAAACACTTCAACCTACCCCAGCTAACTCATATGCATGCAACATGACACAACATGGGTATACATACAACCAAGGAACACCAAATCGACCAAAACTGAGCAATTCAGCCCATATTGAACCAAACCAATGCAGCCTAGGATGGTTCAGCTACTCAGGTCAGTTCGTTCATAAAGCCCTCTCTACCTCATTCAGCTGAAAGTTTGAAAGAGTTTGACACCTCTCTTGCTCACGCTCTTACCCCCCCCAACCCCCCTCGGGGACATTGACCGGCTCTCCTCTCCCCTTTTCGACGCCAACTGGTGCCCCACTACTCTCTTCGATGCCTCAGTTAAGTTCTCTCTCTCGAAAGGGTTTCATCGCTGCTCCCCCTCCTTTTCAATGCCGACCGACACCTATCTCCCCTCTTCGATGCCAACCGACACCTCTCTCCCCTCTTCGACATCATCCCGTCATCTCTCTCTCTCTCTCTCTAGGGGTTCTGCCACTCTCTCAATAGGAGTTCTACCACCGATCTCTTCCTCCCTCTCCTTCTCTCCCTCTCCCTTTTTCAGTATGCCCCAGCATGACACAAGACAGACTTGTATCGTACCAAACTAAGCACTAGCTGGGATGAGCCCCAATATGATTCCGACAAACCTTGCATACAACACATAGGTTGCAGCTCCCCACCAATGGCAGAGATATAGTAACATGTAGGAAGAAGAATCTAGAACCTATAAATAAACCTAAAACACTCAAAACTAGTACTATATCCAATGAAAATGATTTAGAATTTACCCAATCGTCTTTTATCATGCAACCCTTCCTCAGCACTTATCCCTAAAAAGCTGCAGAAAATTGTGTTGTGAGCTACTCGACACAACATCCTTGCCCTGTTAGTTCAAAGCTTAAGCTACTACAGCCTAAAAATACTAGCAAGTAGCAAGCTTGTGCCAATAAATGTGATGCTCCTTAACAACCATACCCCAAAAACAGTTCATAAGTGCACTCATTTTTACATTAGATACAGAACAATTATAGCCTCTCTATAGGCGCACAACAGATTGATGGTGAAACGAAAGGCTGTAAAGTATTTATTAATTGGTTGGGGACAAAATTGGAAAGTAAATAAAAAGCAAGTTTAAAATTGGAGGAGAGAAGGCTTGACTCTTCACTACAGTAGAGTTGAAAAGCCAAAGACAGGTGCAGGGGTGTCACATTATATTAGTAGCCCATTAGTTGTATTTCGCTTTTGCTTTATTATAAGCACCGCACAGTCTATAAGCATCCATACTCCAATTGATGAGAACTTTTGCATGATTAAAGGAATGATATAAGTGGAGTGGCAGCAAAAGCTATACCATCTATGCACACACAGGTTGCTCTGTTCGTGTAAATATCTGAAACAACCATGAATACAAGGATTCAAGTACAACATCAGTACAATTTATGAATCTGACTTCTCACAAACATTCCCAATGATGACAAAGGCAAGTCTCCAATCCTTGTACCTAGGTTAAGCAGCCATGAAATCTGCTTTGTTTATCAGGAGAGACTTCAAGGTTTTCTTCAGACCTATGTTGTGTTGGAAAACAAGAGAGATGGAAGGGAGAGAATGAGAGAGAAAGTAATGCAAGGTTTGCCAATGCAGTACCTGACCCGCTATCATTACCATGCTGGTATATTGTTGATACACCTCATACAGGATTGGTTCAGCATACTAGGATTTGGTACGTCCCCATACTTGGTCTCAGTTTGGCACCAGTATGGTACAATACGCTCAGTACTGGGTGGATGCACCAGTATGGAAAACCATGCCAGCAATATATCCTAGAAGTGTCAACCTCCTAGCTTTACATGGAGTAGGGCACTCATCCTATTCCACCCATTTGTGCCCTCATCGTCAAATTAAGATGGGAAGTGCAGCCTTGTTACAAGGCTTCCTAAACTGCTCTCTCCACCCCCACCCCACCTGGGCCACCCCCCTCCCCACTCACGGACCTTAAATATTAGGATATGGGGATTGCACTCCCTCATCTTTTAAAAGATGGGGCACATAAGTTGCCCCTCTCCTAAAGAAATTTGTACTCAGAAATAACAAAAAAAGAAAGAACCAAAAATACTCCTATTAGACCCCTTATCACCTATGATGATGAGATATAAAAAAACAGACAACTTGAATAGTTCTCATCAATGATCTGATCTCTGCAACTCCAATGAGAATACCACCCACAAAAAGGGCCAACCACCATGCTCACAGTTCACCATATCTAATTTGGAACCTTTGGAGCTAATTATGATTATGAGAACTTCTGAATTTATGCTTTGTTATACCGTTAGGAGTCCGTCCGTCGTAGAAGCTCGTCCGATATCTATTCGCTATGGAAGTTCGATCGAGGTCTGGTTCTTGCAGAAGGCTGAAAGGAGACCGCTTATTATAGAAGCTCGATCGAAGATCGATTGTCGTGGGAGCTAGGAGTAGCGATCTGATCGGTGGGTCCTGTCCCACTGTAGAAGCTCGTCTGGGATCCAGTTACGAAGAAGCTCGGCTGAAGTCTACATGTAATGAAAGTTCGGAAGAGGAGTGTTTACAATAGGGGCTCGAATGAAATTTGCTTACAGTAGAGATCCAGAGTAGACCGCAAGCGGTAGGAGTTCGAAGTAGACCGCCCTCTGTAGGAGTTCGGGGTGGACCGTCCGCTGTAGGAGTTCGGGGTGGACCGCTCGTAGTAGAAGTTCGGCTCTCACAGGAGCCCGACCGAAATCTTGAAGGTGGTCGACCGCCGTAGAAACTCGGATGGAATCCGATCTCTGTGGAAACCTCGTTGTCGAAGAAGGTCGGATATCGACGGAGTCCGGAAAGAGTTCGGAGAATAGTTGGTCACTGTAGAAGATCGGCTAACAGTGAGGCCTAGAGAGCCTTCGGAGCGGCACGGTAGATGGATGGAGAAGCTCATTGTCGGAGAAGTCCGAAAGCTCGGACGGTCGGGGGGGGTTCAGAGAGACGCCACACAAGGTCGGAAACCGGAGAAGCCCTGGAAGGGTCAGTCTTTTACAAACTTCGGCCGGAGGGGGGGTATCTCATACCCAACAAAAACCATTGATCCCGATGTATTGAACACTTGATATTTGATTGAATTTACATATTATACACCTTTGAAGAGGGAGAGGCTAAAATGCTTTCCCCCTTTGAGAGAGAGAGAGAGAGAGAGAAAGGGAAGAGAGTCATCTACATGATAATTATCTAGATCTTAGTATTTATAATGCACTACCCAGAACGTCTACTTGTTAAAACAAATAGATATAATTAAAGAGACAAACCACGGTGCACACAAACAAATTGTAATGGAGTAAAAAAAGGAAAGAAAGAGATTTGATAATTGAAATCAAATTGAGCCAACTTCATGATGATATTTGATATATGAATATACAAAGTTAGGCTCAGCTTGGGAGTGTCACTAATGCCCACAGTCTCATCTCTTTCTAGATTCAACCAAGACTTAGCCCAAATCCATATTTCTTGCTCAAGTATGGGTCAAAAAATAGACCCATAAAACCTTTTGGCTTCAAGTGTGGCTCTGGTAAATTCTTACCCAACCTAATTAAATGTTCTGAGGGGAAAAAAAGGCCTAATCATAGTTAACTTATATGCTTGATTTTTATGAACCCAACTTAAACATTCAATTAGTCAAGCTATCTCATCCATATCGCAACCCAAAAAGAAAAGAAAAGGAAAAATCCATCTCATGGCATTATGCATCGAAGTGGAACAAAATATTTTGAAAAGAATCACGCTGAAACTTGAGTATATCATATTAAATACTAAATAACAAGGAATACAAATAAATATATTGCTTCGAGTATTAAAATAGAGAAAGATACCGATAATTTGATGGAATTAGAAAAAAACTAAATAAAAAAGAAGGAGAGCACAGAACTTTTAGGACTACTTATCTTCATTTCACCCTTGATCTATCTCCTTTCTTGTTTCCTAGAAACGGAAATGCAAGGGCATGCTAAGATCTCTTCTTCTTTGAAAGTATAGCTTCAACAACAAAATCGCGCTGCTTTCGTCAATCATTGTGCTCATGCTCTTAGATCAAAATAACTATTTGTGAATGTACCCTTCTTATAGCCTTGTATATGACTCCAAGGTCTTGGCATACATAGATGCCCCCCTTACTGCCTCTGTAAAACTCTTAAATAACCAAGGAAGCCAGCGTGAGTCTTGCATAAACTCCACCTCCCTGTCTTATCTCAAGTTTAAGATTTTATCCTCCCCCAACCACAACTAGTAGATCCAGTAACTTTGAAAGGATGCTTGGTTGAAGGAGTGGAGGTCTGGAATCAGAATGGGAATGGATAACTCCCATTCCAATTGTTTGTTAGAGAAATCCCATTCCGATTCCGATTCTGATTTCAGGATGGAATGAGAATGATCCAATCTATATAGAACTCAAGCTTACTTTCTTCTATGGATTCAAATTTTCATTCCAATTTCGATTTCGATTCCCGTCACAAATCAAGTACTTCAAAGAATTTAGCCATTCCGATTTCCATTCCAATTCTAATTCTGATAGCGAACCGTAGGAGATGCATTTTTTAGAAGAGCCCAACACTAAAAAAAAAGATCTTATACATTGAAATGGATCAGGTCATTAAAAATGGGACTTTATGCATGGCTCTCCATGATGCGGCATGCTTGATTTTTCTAGAATTTGCCAGCGTCTGTATGTTATCAAAGCTGCAATTCATTGAGCTAATACCCACCCAACCCCATCTAAGATGGAGTCTAGACTCCCATCCTAGGAGAGGCTAGGATCACCAAAATCAAACCCCAAGACTCTTGCTTAGGGGACAAGAGCCAAGAGGTGCTACCGTCGGAACTAAGATAGGGTGGTACTATTATTGAGTCAATGTTCATCATATATGATATCGAGACATGTTGGAAATTGTTATCTAGCAATCCATAGGAGGGGCATTGGGCAGCTGATGGTCCAAGAAATGATGGTCACAAAATTGTTTTTCAGTCAAACCCATTCACTTACAAGAGGATGACTTGTTTCATTCTGAGTATCCCCAATGAGAAGAATGTCCAACAAATTATTTCGAACTAGTAGGCCTAGGTGGCTGAATCAAACCCCACCCTCCCCTCTCGGGGGAAAAAAAAAAAAGAAGAAAGAGAAATTAAGAATTCATATTTTCAAAACTAATGAAGTACCAAAGCCTTCTCTAATTGCCCTCCTTTTACCCTTTATCTGGATTTGTTTTAGGAACCACTTCAATGGCCGATCAGCCAAAGAATTCCCTAGTTAATCCACTCAAAGAAACTCCCTTTCACTTACTCAAATTGGTATTAGCCATACATCAGCTTCATCAAAGATAGCCATTATTGCAATGCATCCTTCAACTAATGGCATTTTAATGATAACTAATAGTGTTAGTTGTTACAATGATGTTTTGAAAACTTCAGTTGAGACAACCTCGATGAACTTTTATGGGCCAATGGTAATGAAGCCTATGATAGAAGATCCTGCAATGAGTTGATCTTCAATCAGAGAATTCTTTTCTCCTTCCATCACATCCATCCTTTTAACGAGCATCTCCTAAAGCACTGAATTACCATCAGGATCAGCATTCACCTTCTCTTGAATCCTTTAAAAGCCAAATCATAATAAAACATATGAAGTTAATTGGAACAAGTAACTTTTACCTATATAAATCTGCAATATATATTTTAAGATCTTGGAAACAGATGCATAGTTGATTAGGTGATAATTTATGACCTGGTAGAGTAAGTGGATTCTTGAAATTATAGTTCTACTGATTAAATCTATCCAAACATGCCAACAGGCACATCTCGCAAGCTCTAGGCTATCTAACAATGGAAGAGAAAAGAGATTTTTTTTTTCTATGAAGGCAATACGCACATAAAATAATTTCTAGTTAGAAAGCCATAACAGATTGAATCCTGACCTTTTGCAATCTTCTGTATTATCTGAGATAATTGCTTCCTAACATCCTTGCAGAACTTCATGCTTCGTACCTACAAAAGGTCCATAAATTGTTTAATAGCATCTTTTACCATTAGGAAAAGAACAACCCACAAAGTAAAAAATGTAACGCGCGCTGCGCGCGCACACACACACGCTGGTTCTAACTATTTGTCTGGCCTAGTTTTTTTCTTTTTTCTTTTTTTTTTTTTTTGACCATAAAAATGGGGGAACCTATAGATGACACTTCTTGAAAATTAATACATAATGCTATTTAAGAACTATAAGAATATGGATTCTACAGTTATGTGAAAATACAGTAATAGAGGATTGGTGAAAAAGGCATGAAGCAAAAGATAAACATTTCATTTTATATATTTTGAGACTTATGGATGTTAAATACAATGGATCTGACTAGGTTTTTTATAAACGCAGCTCAAGACTATGGAATTAAATCTCTACCCCAACCAATATAAAGGGCAAATACTAGAAGGGCTTCATGATAGATTGCAGTCTTCCCTACTAATGACTACTTATCAGCATGAATTTGGATTAGAAACGAATATAAGATGTAAATAGAGCAGAAAAAAATCCTCGCACAGAGGCAAAAAAAGCCTAAGATGAGAATGAAGGGGTAAAAATGCATACATGATACTTGGAAAGTTAACATGACAAAAAGTGAACCCTTCCCTTGGCCAAAAGAATAAAAGGGAGCTGCTAGCAGTAGCATTAATTAGCACAGCTATACGAGACATAGGCGGTCATCAGTAGGGAAGGATTACAATGCAGCTGTAGTTGGGAAAGAAGTATGCAGTTCAAATTTTGGCAGTTTGAAGAAAGAGACAAGAAGAGCGTAGTGATTGTCTCAAGTTTTGCAACACATTGTCTAAAATCCAAAACCAAAAGCGAATTCATGAATAACTATGGATCAATATGATGTGCAATTAGTCCTGATAATTTTGTTTATGAAACAGGTAGCTAGATGAGCTACAAGCTTCAGCTGTAAACTGAAACACCTAATCTCACAACCAGGCCACCTGAGACAGAGTATCCAGCATCAGCTCCGCTATCAGATATTGTTGATCAAAGGTGGCAAAACTGACAAATACAGCATCATCATAAATTCTTGACCCTAATATCCTCAAATCATGGCT
>NC_026002.2:6440032-6668922 GCF_000442705.2 Elaeis guineensis
CTCATCATCATCGACCATCATTAATGACGTCTTCCTGTCTTCGACCATCATCGTTTTGGGTAAGGATCCTCTGAATCTCCTTCCTCTGGATCTCAAGTCTTAGTATTCTTTAATTTTTTCTTTTCCTCTCTAGGGTTTTGAAGTTTATTGCCAGAGAGCGGAGGCTTCAACACTGTGCTGCCGTGCTGGGAGCTATGCTTCAACCCATCCTTTTAATCCCATTAAACCCTTAAATCCGTCCTCTTCGGTTCTTCCTTTTCTCTTCACTCTTCTGTCTCCTGACTTTTTCAGTTTCCCCATCGAAGTCTCGAAGTTGAAGAGGCTGAAGAGCCCTTGGCCCTCCCTGGTCTGTGTTCCATCCATCGACCGCCATCACTGTGCTGGGCAGCTGGGCTTCAACACCTTGCTGGAGCAAAGGTTAGATCTCCATCCATCGTGCCTCCACCCTCCCTTGTTTTGGTTTTCTTCGTTGTCATTATGTCATATTGATCATGCTAAAAGCCTGAAGGAACCAGATCTAGGGTTTCAGAGTTAGATCTTGAAAAAGTTTCAAGATCTAACCCTGAAACCCTAGATCTGGTTCCTTCAATTGGTATCAGAGCCTAAGTTTTTTATTACATGATTATTTATACATGCTTAGCTTATTTTTTAGATTAGATCTAATTTATAATCTGATTATTAAATCTAAAATTAAAATTTTAGATCAATCACAAACTGCAAGGTTGTCCTGCTGTAAGGTTTACCCCTTACAGTGCAAAGGTTGTCCTAGTTTGTGTAGATCTATCTTTAATCATAAATTTGTTAGATATGATCTAGATTAAATTTATAATTTATTAGATTTAAAAAATATTTAAATCTGAAATAAAATCTCTTTGTTAAATAATTTTTGTGCATAGAAATTGTTTAAAGTTGAAACTGTTTCAATTACATGAACCTGTTTAGATTAGATCTAAAGTAGTTTCATGTTTATTTCACTTGTATCTTGATTATGAATCAAATATGCAATATGGTTGGTAGAATCATATTGTAAAATTATTTTACAAATATGAAAATTATTTTTTGAAAAGCCAAACCCAACCCTCAGCCCAAAACTTAATTAAGAATTAAGAAGTTGTTTGATTAGGTTCTAGGATTGTGAATTGAAGAACCTAAGACACAAATCATAACACATTGGGTTAATGGGTTAGTGAAAATTAGGTCCATTAATTGGGTTAGACCTATGGTTAGATTAAAGATGGACTTAATTAAAGAATTGACTAAATCTAATCAATTGTTGTCTTAGATTAGGTCAAAGATTCTCTAGATCAATTACAATAGTTGTAGTTTGTCAAGTCCATGTCTTTAACGAGAACCAAATGGACTTGATTTTTGGCTAAGCGGTCTAGCACGAACTGTTAGGTTGATCTAATCGAAACTAATTAAACCAGTTGGTGTCTAAGGTAAACCAGATCGATGATTTTTAATTGGGAGCCCGCTTACCTGGCCATTTCTGATGGTATCTAAGGCAAGCTTTGGCAGACCCTCCCACTGATCGAACTTACCTGGCCTCTTGGTGAAATTATGTTTTGATCGGATCACTTGACTATTCGAGCTGACCCATGTCAGCTAGGTAAATCAGTGTGACTGATTTAGGTGCTCCTAGACCAGCCCTTTTAATGGTCTCCCTTAAGCTGACTTGGTAAAGCCAGTGGGAGGATCATGATAAGCTGGTTCATCTGACTTCATCCTTTATATTATTTAAATTCTCTAAAATTATTAGGTTCTTAAAATGACAAAGTTATGGAGATAACTGAGTCATAGCCTCCTATTAAGGTGTTTGATAATGAGTCCATTAACTCAATAATCATTGCAGACCCAAAGACCTGGTGCTTGTTGACTAATGGAATTATCACTCATCATATGATGACTTGGAAGTGTCTCTCTAATGGTGGTTAGGTGAGCCAACCAAAGTTGGACTTAATCATTCATTGGTTAGATACATCAAGTATGATCATGTTAATGGTTGGACCTAACCGGATCCTTACAGTGGAGGCCAAAGCCTACTGATTAGGTTTCTCGGGCAAAACTAAAATTACTAAAAATTGTTTAGAGAAACAATTGGTTATGAACCTACCCTTAGATGTACATGGGTTGGCCAACCAAAGTTGGGCTTGTGTGCAGTCTAAGTGGATTCTAGTACCCACTAACGACTTAGGGTAATTCCTCGAATTGGAGGTAGAGGCTATCAATTCGAATAAAATAGTGGGAGAAACCTTTTGATTAAAGTCCAAATCTTTAGGTTTAATGAATCAATTACTAATTAGGTTATGGTTCTCCTTTGTGCAAATATGGCCACTTCCCTATCGCTCCGATCATTGTTGGACAATGATAAGTTGGTGGGACCCATTTTCGGTAGCTGGTACCGAAAGTTGAAGATAGTCCTGGAGCATGAACGGATCCTATATGTGATAATGGATCCTGCACCTGAGGAGCCAGCTGTCAATGCACGTGGAACAGTCAGAGACACTTACCAGAAGTGGCTCAGTGACCGGACCACGGTGCGCTGTATCATGCTGGCTGCTATGAGCGATGAGTTCAGTCGCAGATTCGAGACGGCTCAGCCAAAGGACATGCTTCAAGTGTTGGAGGATGCCTTTGGCACACCCGATGATGTGGAGAGGCACAAGACTAGTTGTGCCATCTTCAATGCCAAAATACGGGATGGTGCCTCTGTCACTGATCATGTATTGTATATGATCAAGCTGATGGAACGATTGAGCAAGCTCGGCTTTCTCTTGCATGAGCAGCTTGGGAAAGATACAATACTGAACTCGCTGCCCAAGTCTTATCTCCCATTCCTCACTCATTATAGAATGACAAAGCCTGAAGTAAACTATCACGGATTACTGAGGTTGCTTCAGAACTTTGAGAAGGATCACCAACTCCTCAAGGAGTCGGTGAACTCAGTGGGAGGTTCGTCTTCTGGTTCTCGATCCTTTAAGAAAGGAAAGAAGAACAAGAAGAAGAAAGTGAAGAAGGTGCAAGTTCAGGCTGGGACATCAGTGCAGAGCCAGACCAAAAAGATCAAGCCTGATAAGAGTCTATTCAACTGGCAAACACCCTAGATTAGATAGTGTGTCAGATATCTACTTATGGCACTGTAGGCTAGGTCATATAAACAAGAACAGAATAAACAGGTTGACTCAAGAGGGAATCCTCGAAGTCAGTGATTGTGAATCACTTCCAACCTGTGAGTCTTGTCTTCTTGGTAAAATGACCAAGTCAACTTTTACTGGAAAAGGTGAGAGAGAGCTACTGAGCTCTTGAGCCTAGTACATACTGATGTATACGGGCCCATGAGCACCAGTGCTAGAGGTAGATATTTCTACTTCATAACTTTCACGGATGACCTATCCCGATATGGATATATCTATCTAATGAAACATAAGTCGGATTCATTTGAAATGTTCAAACGATTCCGAAGTGAAGTAGAAAAACAAACTGGGAAGAGTATTAAAACTCTTTGATCTGATCGAGGAGGAGAATATCTTTCTAGTGAATTTCTCACATATCTAGGAGAGAATAGGATTCTCTCCCAATGGACTCCTCCAGGAACACCACAGCATAATGGTGTGTCTGAAAGGAGGAATCGGACTCTGTTAGACATGGTCCGATCCATGATGGGTTTTGCTAGCTTGCCGATATCCTTCTGGGGATATGCACTCGAATCGGCCTGTTATCTGTTAAATAGGGTTCCAAGTAAGTCTGTAATTAAGACTCCATATGAGATATGAACGGGACGTAAGCCAGCACTTTCACACCTTAGGGTCTGGGGGTGCCCAGCCTATGTCAAACGATTAGTCACAGACAAACTTGGACCTAGGTCTGACAAATGCTCATTCATAGGGTACCCCAAAGAGACAAAAGGATATTTTTTCTACCATGCTGATGAACAAAAGGTGTTCGTCAGCCTTAAGGCAATCTTTTTAGAAAAGGAGTTCCTTGGTGAAGGAACCGTTGCCTCTAAGGTTGAACTTGATGAAGTTCAACAGGTAGAAGGACCGACACCAATAGCTGAACCTGAGTCGGATATGATTAGATCAGATCCGGAGCCCAATGTACCTTGCACCATTAAGGCGATCCGGTAGAGTACCGCATCAACCGGACAGATACTACGATTTTTTGGTCCGGGACGGTGATCCCATCGAACTTGATGAGAATAATGAGGATCCGATCACCTATATGGATGCAATGCAGAGACCTGATTCTGAGAAATGGCTTAAAGCCATGAAATTCGAAATGGAGTCCATGAAGGTCAACGATGTATGGACATTGGTTGACCCACATGAAGGGGTTAAACCCATTGGGTGTAAATGGGTCTTCAAAAGGAAGAGGGGCGCAGACGGAAAGGTGGAGACCTATAAAGCCCGTCTGATAGCCAAGGGGTATCATCAACGTTATGGTATTGACTATGACGAGACGTTTTCCCCTGTGGCAATGCTCAAATCTATTCGGATAATGCTTGCAATAGCTGCCCATCTGGATTATGAGATCTGGCAGATGGATGTAAAGACAGCTTTCCTGAATGGAGAGCTGACCGAAGAGGTGTATATGATACAACTTGAGGGGTTTACATCCACAGATGAGTCCAAGGTGTGCAAGCTTCGGAGATCCATTTATGGACTGAAGCAAGCTTCTCAGAGTTGGAACATGTGTTTTGATAAGATGATCAAAACATATGGCTTCATTAAGAATGGAGAAGAGCCCTGCATCTATAAATGGGCAAATGATCCAGTTGTGGTATTCCTTATCTTGTACGTGGATGACATTCTCTTAATCGGGAATGACATCCCCGCACTACAGGGAATAAAAGTTTGGTTGTCATCACAGTTCTCCATGAAGGACTTGGGTGAAGCATCCTACATCCTAGGGATGAAGATCTATAAGGATAGATCTAAAAGGATGCTTGGGTTATCCCAGTCCATGTACATAGACACTGTGCTGAAGAGGTTCAGCATGGAGAATTTCAAGAAGGGCTATCTATCGATAGGCCATGGAATTTCTCTCTCTAAGAAGGATTGTCCGACAACTTCTGAAGAGAGAGAGCGTATGAGTAGAGTCCCATATGCTTCAGCCGTAGGATCTATCATGTACGTCATAACATGTACAAGATCAGATGTGGCATACTCACTAGGAGTAGTGAGTAGATACCAATCTGATCCTGGAGAAAACCACTGAAAAGTGGTTAAAGCCATTCTTAAGTATTTAAGAAATACTAAGGACCAAAGGTTGGTTTATGGCGAGTCAGATCTGAAACTTGTGGGGTTCACAGACTCTAGCTTTCAATCTGACCATGATGACAGCAGGAGCGTGTCGGGTTATATCTTTGCTCTGAATGGTGGAGCCATCTGCTGGAAGAGTTCCAAGCAGCATACTGTGGCAGACTCTGTTTATGAAGCGGAGTATATCGCAGCATCAGATGCCGCGAAAGAAGCTGTGTGGCTGAGAAAATCCATCACTGAGCTCGGAGTAGCACCCTCCCTCGATGGTCCAGTCCTGCTCTACTGCGACAGCACTGGTGCCATAGCTCAGGTGAAGGAACCCAAAGCACATCAGCGGACGAAGCACATCTTGCACTGCTTCCACCTGGTCCGAGAGATCGTGGATCGAGGTGACGTCGACCTTCAAAAGATCGACGGAAAGGAGAACCTGGCCGACCCCTTCACTAAAGCCTTGGCAATAAAGGAGTTCGACAACCACAAGTCGAAGATGGATATTAGATACTGTGCCGAGTGGCTTTAGGATAAGTGGGAGTTTAAAGAACCTGGCTCTGATACCAATTGAAGGAACCAGATCTAGGGTTTCAGGGTTAGATCTTGAAACTTTTTCAAGATCATACAGCGGAAGACTAAAATAAATCAAAATTTATTTTTTAAAATCAGAGAATCCCTAGATCTAAGATCCTATTACATGATTATTACATAGCATTAAATCAGAAATTAAAATATATAAATATAGCATGAACTACATGTTGATCATATCAACATATTTCTATACCACATCTAATGTATGTATTAAACAATAAATCAGATCTATTACCTTGCAAGTTAGACGCTCTAACCTCGCTGATCCGGGCTTAAGGATGATGTTGCAAGCCGCACACGCATCCGGCCTCTAGGAGTCGTCCACACGAGCCCACGAATCTCGATCAGAAGTCCTGCTTCAGAAAATCAGCACAGTATGCTAGTACTGCGCTGATCCTTCTTTGATGGTTGATCAGGTGCCTCCTTCTTCTTGATTTGGACTCTTCCAAAGGTGGAAAGTAGAAGGAGGAGTTTTAGATCTGAGACGCTCTCAGGAAACTCAAGATGGAGGGACGAAAGATATGAAAACAAAAATCCTAGAAGAAGACCCTCTTCTTCTTCACGTTTTTCTCTCTAGACACCCAAACTTGCATCTTTTATATCTCCATGACCCAAAGGTATTTCTCTCTGATTTTTGGATGGCACAAAGGTCTCTCAAATCTCTATCTTTTTCTAAAATTTCACGAAGAAACTCATCTTATATAGAGAGATATGATAGAGTCCTTGTCTAGGTCAAACACCTAGTCAAGACTTATCCAAACATGGCAAGTTAAGGGACGCCCAACTCTTGAGCACCTCCTTCATATTTTCGTGCATGGATCACCAGAAAAGGATGCACAATGTATACCCAAAAAGCTATGAAAATTCTAAAAAAAAAATTTGGATAAATTCGGTGCAAAATTGAAAGAGTTTTGGATTTCTAAAACTCTATCTCAAAGAATTCGAAATCCAAACTTATTCCTTTTAGATTTGATCCAAACCACCTTCCATGTAAGAAAGAAGAGAAGAGACCTTTTGTGAACGTGGGAGAGACCTGGGAGAGGGCTTTTGTTGCACAAAATAAGTGGAGATTGGCATTGAATAAGAGAGAGGGCATGGGGAAGGCTTATGTGGCGCAAGGTGGAATTCTAGTCTTACTAGGATTCTATCTCATGACTTGTTTTAATTTGGTTTCTCAAACCAAATCAAACTAAAATTAGATCAACCTAATTAAAATAGATCTTAACCCAATTAAAAACTTAATTTAATCAGATTAAATTAGATTTAAATCTGATTTAATTTTTTAATTAAATTAGAAATTAGATTGATCCAAGTCCTAGTTGAACTAGGATTAGTTTTTCCTTGCACTTGGCTTATCCAATAAACCAATTGGACTTGATCCAATCAAGCCCAAACTAAATCTAATTAAATCATATTTAATTATACTTAATCTCAGCCCATTGGCTTAATCAAATTAAGCCAATTAGCAATCAAATTGCTAATCGATCCTCCTGCAACATTTGTACTGGGTTAAATGTCAATCGTATTGATCATTTAACCCTAGAACGATTCTTAATCGTTGATCAACCATCCGATCGGATCATGAACTCTAATGTGTGTGACCTCATAGGTCCGAACCTAAGCCGGTAGCATAGGAACAAATTTTTATACCAATCGAAGTGACCATCTAGCAATGGTACCTGACGACCGGATAGGTCGAATGTGTAGAACAACATCCTTAGAACCCATGCGGATATAGTTTTCATATAATTCATCTCCTTGACCAAAATGATCATAGGACACCCCAGAGCTCAACTGTCAACTCTGATCAGGTTGTCCACATTGTATTTCAAAATATCAAATCCATCTGATGGATTACCCTGGCCAAGATTTTACTAAATTGAAATACAGCGACTCATTCTTCTCCAACTCTTGGAGTGGTCAATCCCATCTCGATCACACTCTGACTTCGCAAGTATTTGACTGTGCCCAGAAGCCTTCCGTCCCTGAATTAGAAATTCAGTTAGTCCAGTACCAAAGCATAGTGAGTTGCTTGCAAGTCACTGAGGCGATCTCAGGTCTAAGGGACACTTATACCTATATCCCATCAGAGACATTCTCGACAGCAGAATACTCTGGAGTTAGTTACGTTCAATGACGATGTACCCTTACATCTCACCTATATGTCATACCAGTGTCTCCACACTCCTTGGTTAAGAGGACAACCAACCCATATGGCCTACAGCGACCTATGCTCGATAGAAGCTGTCATCCTTATTAACAGCCTATCATTTGGTCGTGAACAGTTTTAAGGACTAATCGATAAATTCTCTCTTTATCGAACTTAAATAGTCCTAAGGATTTCATCATAACAATGGAGTTCATTAGAAGATGAAAGCTTATGATGAAGATGCCAAATATATTTTATTTATTAACAAATCAATTACAATACTTAGTTGCTCAACCGTCAACAGCTTGACGATTGACTTTTTGGGACACATTTTCCAACAAAGCCTCCCCTATTTTGGTTGCACTATGCATGATTGTATTGTTGTGATTGATCATTTTAAGCTTTTAGCTAATCACCTGTTTTAGCATACTGATCATTTTAGCACTATGCATGATTGTTTTGCATACCGGTCAATTTTAGACTTTTAGCATACTGGTCATATGCAAAGCACTATGCATGATTATTTGCACCTGGAAACCACTAGCAAATAATCGGTTCCTTCAAAAAATTTCTGGGATAAAGTTGCATGATGTTTGGTATATATCAAATTTTTTATATTTTGTCATATTCATTTTTGAATAGTTAAGATATTGATCATTGTATTCCTTCAAAAAAATTTAATTTTTTTAATAATTTATGTTCTTATTTCAACAGATTATTTTATTTATGTCTCATTCTAAAATGGATGAAAATGAGACTGTTCAAAATATAAGGGATGGAGATGATAAAGATGAAGATATTATTGAAGCTATTGAAAGTGATAAAGGTTCTAAAAAAAGATCATGGATATGGAATCATTTTATCGAGGAAAAAAAGTCTGATGGGTCAATAACTATATGCAAATATTGCAAAAAGGTATTAAGTGGCAATACTAAAGGAGGAACAAGTCATCTAAAACGACATCTTGAAAATATTTGCAAGAAATATCAAAAGAATCCGATGAATCAAATATTTATAGTAGCAAGTTCAAAAGATCCGATGAAGTCTTTTAAATTCAATCAAGAAGAGAGTAGAAAATTGCTTGTAAAATTTATTATATATGCCGAACTTTCATTTTGTATTATTGAGCATCCTATTTTTTCTGATTTTATAAGATCTGTTCAACCGTTATTTAATGTTATTAGTCGTAAGATAGTAAGAAGTGATTGTATAGCTTTGTACCAAACAGAAAGGAAAAAATTGCATGATACATTTAAGAAATTAAATTCTCGGATTAGTTTTACTACTGATATTTGGACATCAAATCAAAAAATTAGTCATCTTTCTCTTACGGCACATTATATTGATTCTGATTTTCTTCTGCATAAGTGGATAATTAATTTCAAGAAACTAGCATACCCTCATACAAGTTTTACAATTGAAGATGCTATTAGAAAGTACCTTGCTGAATGGGAATTGGATTCTAAAATATGTGCCTTTACTTTAGATTATTGTTCCATAAATGATGCTGTAATTAGAAGAATTCAACATCACTTTGGTCATGGAATGTTATTTGATGGAGAGTATAGTTAGATGCTGTGCATACATATTAAATATTATGGTTCAAGATAGAATGAAAAAAATTCACGAAGCCATTGAATGCATAAGGGAGCTTATTAGATATGTGTCTGTATCTCCATCTCGAATGCAAGGATTTAATGAAATTGCACAACATATGAGATTTCTTATTAAAAAAAGGCTCACTTTAGATGTTGCTACAAGATGAAATTCTACTTATGAAATGTTGACTGATGCAATTACTTATAAAGATGTTTTTAATAGATATGCAACCGAATATTCATATATATACCCCACCAATGATGAATGGAAACAAACTGATGTAATTGTTAAATTCTTAGAAGGCTTTCTAGGCCACTAAAGTATTTTCTGATTACAAGTATCCCACATCTAATTTCTATGTAAAAAAAGTTTGAGAAATTAGGGCCTTATTGATGCATGGGAGTATTGATACTAATGATACACTAAAGCAATTGACAAATGAAATGCAAAAGAAGTTGCAATATTTTATTGGTCATTGCTTCTATTTTGGATCTTAGATCAAAATTGATATTTATAGAGTTTTGTTATCAAATGGCATTTGATGTGGAAGAGAGCAAAAAGAAGATTGATGAGATTCGTGTTTATCTTTATAAATTTTATAATGAGTATGTAGATGCAACAAGAGTGCAGCCTTCTGTAAGTTCAAATGAGCTAACAGCTGATTTTGATGGACAAAGTCATATAACTTCGATTTCTCCTTTTAACTTGAGCAAAATAAAATTTAGTATGGATTTTATTCAGTTTAGAAATTAAAGTTCTTCGAAAAGGCCAAAAAGATCAGAGCTAGATAGTTATTTAAATGATGATGTACTTTCTGATATGAGGGACAAGCAGTTTGATATCTTAGCATGGGGGAAGAGCAACACAATAGTCTATCCTATATTATCGAGAATGGCTAGAAATATTCTTGTTATTCTAGTCTCTACTATTTCATCAGAATCGACATTCAGCACGGATGGTAGAGTTGTAGACCAGTATCGGATTTCATTGAGTCCATCTACAGTCGAGGCTTTAGTTTGTACCCAAGATTGACTTCGTAAAAAATATGATGAAAGTATATAAATAATTTAAATTTATGTTATATTTTTTATTTACTCATAGTATTTATATTTTGAAGATTTATGATTGATATGTCATATGTATCATGTGTGTTAACAGTTACAAGTAGCTCAAATTTTTTGAAGTTGAATGCGAATGATGGTACCCTAGAGCGAGCCGAGCAGTAAAGTTGGGATGTGGATATAATAATATGTAATCATCTATATAGTATTTCTATAATCTATATAAAATTATAAATTTATTTATTTAACAATTTCATAGGTAACCATCTATATATTTTTAAATTTTTGGAGTTGCAGTTTGCACTATGTACACGCTGTCCGAAGTCATATTATAAAAAATGTTTGTCAAGGTACTTAGCAAATTCTTTTTCAATTTTCAATTGTTCTGTAGCTGTGAAGCATTTAATAAGTCAAATTCTTATGTTCTTCTGTTGGTCATATTCTTGCTGCATTAATTAAATTTTTTTTTTTTTTGAAGGCTCAAAAGAAAAAGGTATCATGCTGCGGGCTTGTGAGCTCTGCAACAGCTTTTTACAAAGCAACAGCTTATTTTTGGAAATTTGTTAGCAACTGCTTCTGACAAAGGAAAATCTCTCAATCTGTGATTGAAAATCAAATTTAAGGAGGTTCTTCACTGTTTGACAGCTACTAACTGAAATCTGTCCTTGGGAAATGAATATTTGTACGCATAAGAATTTTTGTAGAGGGTACACAATGTGGCAGATCTTGATAGTCAGTTTGTCTGATGAGCATACTATTTGCTGAAATTATCTGGCAACTCTAGCTGTCATGCGACATATAAATATTAAATGTGTTATATAGGAAGCTGAAATGTTTGAATTCTATCGCTTTGGACGGTTTATATTTGCTTTGCAGAAAGCTCAAATATTTTGCCTTGCTTCTCTGGTTCATTTTTGGCCAATGCTCTACTACAGGCACCTTTTCTCTTGCCACGTACTCCGTTTTTCCCCCCTCCCAGTGGGTAAGCATACCCAAGAGATGTTTAAAGGGCTTTTTTATGGACCTGTCATTAGAATGTTAGATTTTAGCAGTTAGTTGGTGCCTACGGCCTACCCGTAAAATGAAGAATGTTATACTCTAGCAGTTAGTTCATGCTGCGGAATTTTGGTTTAAACCTCTGCTAACCTGTATGCTAACGGCCAATGAATACTTTGTCTCCCGAGAAGGGAGCATAACCAAACTCCAAAATGACTCATTTTTTGGCTGTTTTGGCTGTTTTTAGAGAGACTCGTTGCTGCAGAATGCAGATGGCCACTTAAACTTGAGATATGTTGCTTCTATCTATTTTACACTCGGCTGGATAGCTGAAATGAAAAAACTTACTTCAGAAAAGTTTCAATAACATTTGACGAGCGTGCAAAGACAAATTTATTTTAGATATCAGTGTTATTTTAAATATCTATTTGCCATTCGTGAATAATTTATATTTCTTTTAATGTCTATTTGGACTTGATTCGGATTTGAATGCGGGTTTCATTCGGGCTTGAACAATAAGCTCATTCGAGCCTAAACATGGGCCAAATCTGATTCGAGCTTAGATGCAGTCCGGCCCAATCAGATTCGAACCCGATCCGAGCTTGGGCTTAGACCATATATTTTTAAAAAAATTCGAAAAAATTCGAATTTAAACCTGACCTGAAGCCCGACAAAAAAATTTAAGCCGGGCTCGGATAAGATCTGGCCCAAGCCAGCCTGGCCTGATTCCAGCCCTAACACCAACAGAAGCTCTGCTCCGCTCAAAATAAGGAGTGGGCTATTATGGGCCTAATTCCAACCCATGCCGGGCCAATGGGCCAGGCCACTACAATGCTGGCCAGTCAATGGACCGGGCTGGGCCACGTTCTACATTCCAGGCCAATTAACGGGCCGGGCCAAACATTTATTTAACGGATGGCTTCCCGTAATGTTTTGTGCCCCGTTAAGTTTGGCAGTGCCAATTGAACGATGGCCATCCTCATATACGAAAGCGTTGCTCATTAACCACCAGAACTGGCAAGCAAACTATATCCACCGTAATATGTAGATGCTAGATGGGCATCTTAAGCAACACAAGTGATAGAGACAAAAGGAAAAAAAAAAATCCTAACAGAATGGATATAGTCCTTCAAACATAGGTGCCATAAATGTCCAGAAACTCAAACGCGCATCAAGTGGGCAGCTATGTTCATGCAAAGATCACCGTGTCTGCTGACAAGCATGCAACTACTTAATTGGCACTTGTCTCCGTTGCTCCTCAATCTCCAGTAAATAGAGATTAATGTGAGGTTCCACTTATTTACCATGAGGCGAATCAGCACGCAGACTGGTTGGCAAATGGCTGGATCCAGGTGATCATCACAAAGTATGGGATGCTAATCAACAAGATGGACAGTGCCCATTTGGGGATTCCCTTCTTTTGTTATCAGAAAATAAAAAAGACATGCAAACGTGTTACCCCTTTAAGAGGGGCTCCCAATATCGAAAAGAATATTACAGTTCATCAAAAACTTGGTGCAGTTTTACAAACGTATGATTGCTCAGTGCATTGAAAAAAAGTTATCAATTCCTTGTGAATTTCTCCTATAGCTTCGACATAAACATTCTAACTTCCTCAAACAAGAGAGAGAGAGACAGAGAGAGAAGAATAAAAGAAAATTAATAAAAGAAAATCTCATTAATGGAAAAGATACAGAAACTTTTTTTTATAAAAAAAAATACCTTTTGTCATGAAGGATGCAGTTGCTATCTCTTTGCTTTTCGGGCAAGATAACGCTCACGAGCTGCCTGAATTTTACTATCCACCGAGTCTGGTTTTTTGCTATCATTACCCTCCTTCATGGGTGAGTTCGTTAGTTTGTCCTTCGTGGGTTCACACCCCTTTGAAACGCCGGCACCACCACTGTATCATTCAAACATATTAATGTTCCAAAATGTTGGCTTTGGTTTGTGGAGACAGATTATCTCCAAAATGGAGCAAGATATTGATGCAAATAAATCAATCTTACTTGGCTTGGAAAACAAGTTAACAGGCTGAGTAACAGAACAAGGAATATTAGAGGTAAATAATTGTCCACAAACTTCCATTTTAATTTTAGGAATTTCAGTTTTCATTACCTTAGTCTGTTGGTGTCCATTTTCTCTAGTTTCTTTAAGATGGGCAGAACCCATGACATTTCAACTGCACAGACATTTCTCATGAAAGGGCGAGAGGTATTTATGAGTTCGTGATACATGACATAGTCTGGCAACTGCCCATCTTCATCAGCTTCTAGAACTGAGGATGGATGTACCTGCCAAATTGTGTAAAAGCCCTTACAGGTAAAATTTCTCTCACTTCATAGATGAAACCATGCGGTGCCAAGTGGATGCTGAAAATTTGTAAAGCAGCAACACATAAAGCTATGATCTCACAACAAAGAAAATTAGAGAATTTTTGACTAAAACCAATAAGAAAGTAACCATTGTTATCCAAGGAACATAAGGATAAACCTACAAAAGGATAAACGACAGCATAACCTCAATTTGTTAGAGAATGAAATTGACAATCTCGTGTTTTAGAACATGAACTGGATGTATTTTTTGTCAAAGAAATTCCAAATGTTTAACTCCCACTTTTATCTCTGATGAATTGCCAAGATGCAATAAGATCATCAATAAGATTGTATCAGTGTCCAGTAAACCTTTGGTGAATCATCATCGTTGTTAGGTCACAAATATGAACTAGATTGTTGGAGATCTGGCACGAAACTAAGAGGTAGGAATGGAGGTTACAAATGCTTGGATTATGTGGAAATACCATCTAACAGGATTGCCAGATCCACCGGCTATGGCACTGGCTATTTTAGATGTCTAGACATCATAACCGAGTTCAACTACAGAGGAAATATTTTTTGTCCTCACCAACAAGTTCTGATTCAGAACATGTTTCCATTGTATATATTACTTGCTGGAAGTTGGGAAAACCAGACAATTGGCGCTGATAAGTTTATTAGAGCTTCCATCACCAATGCAGCATATTTTTTGCTGAAGCAATTTTTCTTCCTCTAACTAAATTTCCCATAAACTTGAAGAGAAGGATCTATCTACGAATCTGGCCTATAAAATGTCTCTTGGTTCGGAATCAATTGTCGAACTTAAATTCTACTTGTTGAGCATAGCTTTAAATAAACCATCCCATATGGCTATCAAATCGAATTACATATATATATATATATATATATATATATATATATAATTACGGGGACAACTAGAGCTTTTGTACATTTTCATTAACCCACGAACAAGATATATGTGTGTGCGCGTGCTTGCAGAGAGTGGAAAGGGATCAGTAACCACTGGTACTCCTTTGTGCATGTTATTTGAAGACATACATACTGGTTCACGAAAGAAGGGAAGAAACAATCATCATATTTGACTTATAAAAGGAAATTCTTGAGAAGAACTGTTTTGAAAATAGTCAAAGTAAAACAAAATAACAAGCATATGGGCAAAGGGAATACAATCCTAAAGCAAATCTTTTGCACTATCCCTGCTGTAATATTTATCGAATGTGGAGAGAGATAAAGACATCTCAAACAAGATGATGTCCACTGCATGAAATCGAGATGCACCTGTTTAATACAATTGATAAATCTTCCTAACCATATGATTTTTATGGTACTCTTTCGATACAACAACATATATATAGAATCTAATAGCGTATTTTCACCTATGCATAGTATAAATATGATGGAAATCAACTCATGTGCTGGTGAAGAGAGTAAATAATACCTGCACAAGTTGTGACCTGTAACCAAGTGTATGGTAGCCATTGTGATGCAACATTCGCTCGGCCAGCTGATTCCCATAGCCCATGCACAAAGCTCTCCTCAATTTTTGGTAGTCCTTTTCACCCTTTTTATATCTTAAGCTTGATTGTACATCCACTGGCCCTAAATTTGGAAAACCAGAAGTCAAGAAATAGAAACATCCTAACTCTCTTCTAGGTAAATTACAACCAGTATTTTAGAGTTCCAAAACAGAGGTTGGTGCAACTGTAAAGTTGCTCTACTGTGACTTAGATGTCATGGATTCGAAGTACACAAACAGCATCTTCATATGTCAGGATAAGGCTGCGTACATCTGACGCTCCCCAGACCTGGCTATGGCCAGCATTATGCACCAGACCGCCCCTTTTTTTATTTTGGAGTTTCAAACTGTATATAGTTGAAATCTTCTAATACATTAAAGGGGAGTTCAGAGCACTCTCTTGGTGACGTGTGGCACCTATTTAGAGGGTTATAAACATCCCCTATACAGTAAAAAGAAAAAAAAAATATCATGCTTCGACCAATATTAAGATCTCAAAACCTCAAGGGCCCAACTCACATCACCACAACTCGCACAAAGTCCCATATGCTTGAGAGAAACCCCAACAGGAACCTAAGAAACCCTTCCAATCTCCCTCAGGTGCTCTCCTTCCTGCAGATCTCCAAAAAAGAGATCGCCATGATTTGCACAAAATCCCATATGCTTAAGAAAAAAACCCCAACCGAAATCCCTAAGAAAACCTTGCGATCTCCCTTAAGTGCTCTCCTTCCCCACAGATCTTCAAAAAAGAGAAAGCAATGAAAAGAAAAAAAAATGATCAATCTATGTGGGAAAAGGTCATACCTTTTAATTTTGAGAAAAATTTCAGAAACACCCCTCAACTTCACCCAATTTCACTTACATTCCTTCTACTTTGAATAGTGTCAAACTGACTCTTCTAATTATCTATATGTTTTAATATGGTCCAACCGTTCACTTATCAATCAACAGTATTAGCTTTTTCTCTCAATAGATAGAAATGCCCCTTGCTCAAGGGTGGGCTTGAAGGAGGAAGAAGATGAGAAAAAGAAATGGATGAAGAAGGGGAGGGTAAAGGGGCTATCGATGAGGATGGATTAAAGGAGGACAAGGAGAAGAGGATAGGGAGGAAGGGGAAGGAAAAGATCGATTGTCGATGAAAAGAGGTGGAGATGGAGCAGACCACCATGAAGGGGGATGGCTTATGGGTGACTTAGAGAAAGAAAAGAAGCGTAAAGACGGAGGAATGGAAGGAGATGGAGAGAGCTGCCATAGAGGAGGAGAAATGGATAAGAAGAAAGAGAAGAGGGAAGGATGGTTGCCGGTGAGAAGGGATGGTGAGAAGAGAGATGTAGAAGGGACCATCGTAGAAGGATAGAACTCATGGATAGATTTGGAGAAAAAAGATGAGAAAGAGAAGTGGATGAGGAAAGAGAGAGGAGAGGGGCCATCGATAAGAAATAGGTTGGAGGACAAGGAGAAAAGGATGGGGAAGCAGGGGAAGGGAAAAGATGGATTGATGACAAAAAGAGATGGAGGTGGAGGGGGTTGTTGTGGAGGGGGATGGCTTATGGATGGCTTGAAGGAGGATGAGACAGTGGAGGAATGAATGGAGGTGGAGGGAGCTGCCATAGAGGAGAATTGGATGAGGAAGGGGAAGAGGGAGGGAGGGAGAGAAAAAGAGGGACGCCGACAGTGGAGAGAGCAATCAGAGAGGGAGAAAGCAGGGAGGTGGAGATAAAGATATTTTCGTCATTTTATAAGATAAAGATATCATATGATGGTCACGTGACATCATTTCGTTAATAGAGATAGACGACTGAACCATATTAGAATATATCGATAACTAGAAGAATCAGTTTGATACATTTTAAAGTACATGAATGTAAATGAAATTGGATTAAAGTTGAAGGACTGTTTCTATAATTTTTTTTAATTTTTTTAATTTTTTCTCTATTTTCATCGATTTTTCCTATGGTTTCCCCTAGTATTTCCTCTATTTTTTCTGTTCTTAGGAGTCTCGATTAAGTGGGAGGCTTCGAGCGGCAGAATAGGGAAGTTTAGACAATGGTCAGGTTTTGTGTTGGTAGTTTAAAAGGTATAGATAAATTATCAATTAATTTAAAATTAGATATCAACTATGCTTTATTAATTTAGGTGGTTAGGCCATCCAAAAATTTAGAGTTCAAATCCTTTCATCCTCCAATTATATATATATATATATATAATCACTTTGGGCACTGGCTACCCGAGGGCAAATCCCAAATCCATTCCCGAATAGATTTTAATTTTAAATCATAAGTCCGTCTCAAACTTTATAGGATATTGCTAAACGGATCCTATTAAGATTCGGGATGGATCAGATATCCAAAAAAATCCATATAACTGTCATCTCTAAGCCCATTATAACATTAGATGCAGATTGATCCATTGCATTTTCGGGCTCATGTCTTGTATTTTAACATGATTTTTTTGGATTTCTCAGACGAATTTCAAAATTTGTCCAAATGTATAAAATATTTGGATTTATTATATATGGGTGAAAAACATTTGAAGATTTAAAAAAACTGATTGTATTAATTGAATGACACTAATTCATCAAAAAAGATTTTTTTTGGATTTCTAAGATTAATTTTAGGATCCTATATTGAAACGTATAGAAAAATTTAAATTTATTACATGTGGTCCGAAAAACATCCAATAATCAATATAAATAAAGTTGATAATTTTGGTTGTATGAAATTACAATGTGTATATATGTATTTGGTTTACAAAATTGATAATTACAAAAATAAATTTAAAATTATGGATTATATTTGCTAATTGATTTTAAGATTTAAGATTTAATAATAAATTATCTGTTTATGGGCTTAGGTCTGCTCAAGACATGTTGGATTGAACCAATTTAGTGGCATCCTACACATTGGGCTCGAAAAATCAATGGCCAAGGTTGGATTAAAATATGAAGTTTATTTATTTTTTCGAATTGAGTGTGGGTATATTGTTAGTTCAACTAGAGGTTGGTTTAGGGTTGGATTGATAATATTTTAGATACGCGATAATATTTCATTATATCCAATAACTTGCATACACAAAAAATTCTAAACTATTTATTACTTTTTAAGGGATGAAATTCACATACAAGATAAGTTTAAAATCAATTGAGACCTCTTATAGTTAGTGGTACAAAGCATGTTACAATTGCAGGGTTGCAATAAAGATTTACGATGATATTTTCTGGTGCAATCAATGTGGTAAAAATGATCATCCCCCTCTACCATGGTAAAGTTGCAATACATGTTTTAACGCTATATTTTATTTACTAAAAATGAATACATTATTTTTATTAAAAAAACAACTTTAATATATCTAGTCTCAAGGTATAAATTAAATAGTACTGTTGGAGATGAAACTGATACAACAATCATTATAATTTTTGGAAAATTAGCTCACTAACTAATTGATGTCCCAGTACTTACTCTTGCAATAGACAAAAAATGTGACAAAGTTAGTCTACCAGTTGTTATTAGAAACATCCCTAGTACTTAATCTTACAATAGATAAAAAATGTGACAGATTTAGTCTACCAATTGTTATCAGAAACATCCTCAATCACGCTTATATGTTTTAGATTATATTCGGTTCGCAAAATTTCAATGATAGCATGCATAATTTTAAGGTCACCAACATATTTTCAGAAAGTGAATCTCGACTTAATAATTTGCCAAAATGTTCTGGCTCTGAACCTTCATATTAGGTTCCAAAAGAATCTATTATTTAACTTTTGAAAAATAGATTCAGACTGAATTTTTTCAAGAAAGTCCTAAAAAATCCTTGAGCACAACCCATAACACACCTTAATTATTAGTCTTTTCCTCTTTTCTTTTTTATTCCGTTAGAGGTAATTTAATTTCAAACAATATGACTTATTTACTCAATTATTTTGATTCATATTTTGGTTTGGAACCGTCTTAATTCAATAATACTCTGGTAAAATTTTTTGATATTTATATTTCCAATTTAAATGAAGAGGTTATGGAAGATGAAAATTAGCATGGATGTAAGTTCATTAGTTAATGAAAACACTATATGTTACATTGTACATAAAAATCTATATATTGACAAAATATTTTGAATTTTTTCTTTGATTGCAGCTAAATTCTGCCATTGCAAAGCGCGGGTTACATACTAGTATATATATTAAAGTTGTTTGGCATATCCATATGTAAACATCGTACATGAGTGCTCATGGCATTTTGCAATGGAAATGTATACAAATCCTCCAAAGGAAGATTTATTTGTGCTATTTCAACTCCATTTTCTTGTCAAGTCACATGTAATTGCTCACATGATCAACAACCAAGCCCTCGGCAACTTCACAAACTTGACATGCAAGATGGACTCATTATTGCAAATATATAGTGTTGGACCAAAAATTTGTATCACATTTTGAGGCACTTCCTCAACATGCTCATCTCACAAGCAGGCTATTATATCCATCAAAAATTCACCAAAAGAGCTAAATGTTTGCATAAGTTTGTCAAACCTATTTCAGCATAAGGAGTCTTGTATCCAGGTAGAACTTGTAATTGACATTGGTGTATGTTAATCTAATAGGACCATTCCCATGTGATTTAATTGCAATGGTTGCATTTGACTCCAGTTTCCCTTATTGGTCTAACATGCTACAAGTATTGCTAACATCTTCTTGTGCCCTCTAATGCTTGATGCAACCCTCTTGCGATCCATTCTCACTATTGGAGCTTGTTGGTAATCAGTCCTCCATGCATAAAAAGCACCATCTAACAGCATTCTTTTAACAGTTTGAAAACTTAGCAATTTAATAACGAGCAACCTAATTCTTTCCTTCTACAGTCCTTGCAGTTGATATACACATAATATTTTTCCCACTTTACTATGGACTACAATATGCATCACTAGTCTGATATTTGTTACAGCTATTAATTTGCTATAATTTAAGCTTTACTTGGAAAATATATCCAGCCTTCCATTTGCATAGTGCAAAGAGCACCCTCATCCAAGATGTATGCTAGTCAAACACTTCAACCTACCCCAGCTAACTCATATACATGCAACATGACACAACATGGGTATACATACAACCAAGGAACACCAAATCGACCAAAACTGAGCAATTCAGCCCATATTGAACCAAACCAATGCAGCCTAGGATGGTTCAGCTACTCAGGTCAGTTCGTTCATAAAGCCCTCTCTACCTCATTCAGCTGAAAGTTTGAAAGAGTTTGACACCTCTCTTGCTCACGCTCTTACCCCCCCCAACCCCCCTCGGGGACATTGACCGGCTCTCCTCTCCCCTTTTCGACGCCAACTGGTGCCCCACTACTCTCTTCAATGCCTCAGTTAAGTTCTCTCTCTCGAAAGGGTTTCATCGCTGCTCCCCCTCCTTTTCAATGCCGACCGACACCTATCTCCCCTCTTCGATGCCAACCGACACCTCTCTCCCCTCTTCGACATCATCCCGTCATCTCTCTCTCTCTCTCTCTAGGGGTTCTGCCACTCTCTCAATAGGAGTTCTACCACCGATCTCTTCCTCCCTCTCCTTCTCTCCCTCTCCCTTGTTCAGTATGCCCCAGCATGACACAAGACAGACTTGTATCGTACCAAACTAAGCACTAGCTGGGATGAGCCCCAATATGATTCCGACAAACCTTGCATACAACACATAGGTGCAGCTCCCCACCAATGGCAGAGATATAGTAACATGTAGGAAGAAGAATCTAGAACCTATAAATAAACCTAAAACACTCAAAACTAGTACTATATCCAATGAAAATGATTTAGAATTTACCCAATCGTCTTTTATCATGCAACCCTTCCTCAGCACTTATCCCTAAAAAGCTGCAGAAAATTGTGTTGTGAGCTACTCGACACAACATCCTTGCCCTGTTAGTTCAAAGCTTAAGCTACTACAGCCTAAAAATACTAGCAAGTAGCAAGCTTGTGCCAATAAATGTGATGCTCCTTAACAACCATACCCCAAAACAGTTCATAAGTGCACTCATTTTTACATTAGATACAGAACAATTATAGCCTCTCTATAGGCGCACAACAGATTGATGGTGAAACGAAAGGCTGTAAAGTATTTATTAATTGGTTGGGGACAAAATTGGAAAGTAAATAAAAAGCAAGTTTAAAATTGGAGGAGAGAAGGCTTGACTCTTCACTACAGTAGAGTTGAAAAGCCAAAGACAGGTGCAGGGTGTCACATTATATTAGTAGCCCATTAGTTGTATTTCGCTTTTGCTTTATTATAAGCACCGCACGGTCTATAAGCATCCATACTCCAATTGATGAGAACTTTTGCATGATTAAAGGAATGATATAAGTGGAGTGGCAGCAAAAGCTATACCATCTATGCACACACAGGTTGCTCTGTTCGTGTAAATATCTGAAACAACCATGAATACAAGGATTCAAGTACAACATCAGTACAATTTATGAATCTGACTTCTCACAAACATTCCCAATGATGACAAAGGCAAGTCTCCAATCCTTGTACCTAGGTTAAGCAGCCATGAAATCTGCTTTGTTTATCAGGAGAGACTTCAAGGTTTTCTTCAGACCTATGTTGTGTTGGAAAACAAGAGAGATGGAAGGGAGAGAATGAGAGAGAAAGTAATGCAAGGTTTGCCAATGCAGTACCTGACCCGCTATCATTACCATGCTGGTATATTGTTGATACACCTCATACAGGATTGGTTCAGCATATTAGGATTTGGTACGTCCCCATACTTGGTCTCAGTTTGGCACCAGTATGGTACAATACGCTCAGTACTGGGTGGATGCACCAGTATGGAAAACCATGCCAGCAATATATCCTAGAAGTGTCAACCTCCTAGCTTTACATGGAGTAGGGCACTCATCCTATTCCACCCATTTGTGCCCTCATCGTCAAATTAAGATGGGAAGTGCAGCCTTGTTACAAGGCTTCCTAAACTGCTCTCTCCACCCCCACCCCACCTGGGCCACCCCCCTCCCCACTCACGGACCTTAAATATTAGGATATGGGGATTGCACTCCCTCATCTTTTAAAAGATGGGGCACATAAGTTGCCCCCTCTCCTAAAGGAAATTTGTACTCAGAAATAACAAAAAAGAAAGAACCAAAAATACTCCTATTAGACCCCTTATCACCTATGATGATGAGATATAAAAAAACAACAACTTGAATAGTCCTCATCAATGATCTGATCTCTGCAACTCCAATGAGAATACCACCCACAAAAAGGGCCAACCACCATGCTCACAGTTCACCATATCTAATTTGGAACCTTTGGAGCTAATTATGATTTATGAGAACTTCTGAATTTATGCTTTGTTATACCGTTAGGAGTCCGTCCGTCGTAGAAGCTCGTCCGATATCTATTCGCTATGGAAGTTCGATCGAGGTCTGGTTCTTGCAGAAGGCTGAAAGGAGACCGCTTATTATAGAAGCTCGATCGAAGATCGATTGTCGTGGGAGCTAGGAGTAGCGATCTGACCGGTGGGTCCTGTCCCACTGTAGAAGCTCGTCTGGGATCCAGTTACGAAGAAGCTCGGCTGAAGTCTACATGTAATGAAAGTTCGGAAGAGGAGTGTTTACAATAGGGGCTCGAATGAAATTTGCTTACAGTAGAGATCCAGAGTAGACCGCAAGCGGTAAGAGTTCAAGTAGACCGCCCTCTGTAGGAGTTCGGGGTGGACCGCCCGCTGTAGGAGTTCGGGGTGGACCGCTCGTAGTAGAAGTTCGGCTCTCACAGGAGCCCGACCGAAATCTTGAAGGTGGTCGACCGCCGTAGAAACTCGGATGGAATCCGATCTCTGTGGAAACCTCGTTGTCGAAGAAGGTCGGATATCGACGGAGTCCGGAAAGAGTTCGGAGAATAGTTGGTCACTGTAGAAGATCGGCTAACAGTGAGGCCTAGAGAGCCTTCAGAGCGGCACGGTAGATGGATGGAGAAGCTCATTGTCGGAGAAGTCCGAAAGCTCGGACGGTCGGGGGGGTTCAGAGAGACGCCACACAAGGTCGGAAACCGGAGAAGCCCTGGAAGGGTCGTCTTTTACAAACTTCGGCCGGAGGGGGGGGTATCTCATACCCAACAAAAACCATTGATCCCGATGTATTGAACACTTGATATTTGATTGAATTTACATATTATACACCTTTGAAGAGGGAGAGGCTAAAATGCTTTCCCCCTTTGAGAGAGAGAGAGAGAGAGAAAGGGAAGAGAGTCATCTACATGATAATTATCTAGATCTTAGTATTTATAATGCACTACCCAGAACGTCTACTTGTTAAAACAAATAGATATAATTAAAGAGACAAACCACGGTGCACACAAAGAAATTGTAATGGAGTAAAAAAAGGAAAGAAAGAGATTTGATAATTGAAATCAAATTGAGCCAACTTCATGATGATATTTGATATATGAATATACAAAGTTAGGCTCAGCTTGGGAGTGTCACTAATGCCCACAGTCTCATCTCTTTCTAGATTCAACCCAGACTTAGCCCAAATCCATATTTCTTGCTCAAGTATGGGTCAAAAAATAGACCCATAAAACCTTTTGGCTTCAAGTGTGGCTCTGGTAAATTCTTACCCAACCTAATTAAATGTTCTGAGGGGAAAAAAAGGCCTAATCATAGTTAACTTATATGCTTGATTTTTATGAACCCAACTTAAACATTCAATTAGTCAAGCTATCTCATCCATATCGCAACCCAAAAAAGAAAAGAAAAGGAAAAATCCATCTCATGGCATTATGCATCGAAGTGGAACAAAATATTTTGAAAAGAATCACGCTGAAACTTGAGTATATCATATTAAATACTAAATAACAAGGAATACAAATAAATATATTGCTTCGAGTATTAAAATAGAGAAAGATACCGATAATTTGATGGAATTAGAAAAAACTAAATAAAAAAGAAGGAGAGCACAGAACTTTTAGGACTACTTATCTTCATTTTCACCCTTGATCTATCTCCTTTCTTGTTTCCTAGAAACGGAAATGCAAGGGCATGCTAAGATCTCTTCTTCTTTGAAAGTATAGCTTCAACAACAAAATCGCGCTGCTTTCGTCAATCATTGTGCTCATGCTCTTAGATCAAAATAACTATTTGTGAATGTACCCTTCTTATAGCCTTGTATATGACTCCAAGGTCTTGGCATACATAGATGCCCCCCTTACTGCCTCTGTAAAACTCTTAAATAACCAAGGAAGCCAGCGTGAGTCTTGCATAAACTCCACCTCCCTGTTTTATCTCAAGTTTAAGATTTTATCCTCCCCCAACCCACAACTAGTAGATCCAGTAACTTTGAAAGGATGCTTGGTTGAAGGGAGTGGAGGTCTGGAATCAGAATGGGAATGGATAACTCCCATTCCAATTGTTTGGTTAGAAGAAATCCCATTCCGATTCCGATTCTGATTTCAGGATGGAATGAGAATGATCCAATCTATATAGAACTCAAGCTTACTTTCTTCTATGGATTCAAATTTTCATTCCAATTTCGATTTCGATTCCCGTCACAAATCAAGTACTTCAAAGAATTTAGCCATTCCGATTTCCATTCCAATTCTAATTCTGATAGCGAACCGTAGGAGATGCATTTTTTAGAAGAGCCCAACACTAAAAAAAAGATCTTATACATTGAAATGGATCAGGTCATTAAAAATGGGACTTTATGCATGGCTCTCCATGATGCGGCATGCTTGATTTTTCTAGAATTTTGCCAGCGTCTGTATGTTATCAAAGCTGCAATTCATTGAGCTAATACCCACCCAACCCCATCTAAGATGGAGTCTAGACTCCCATCCTAGGAGAGGCTAGGATCACCAAAATCAAACCCCAAGACTCTTGCTTAGGGGACAAGAGCCAAGAGGTGCTACCGTCGGAACTAAGATAGGGTGGTACTATTATTGAGTCAATGTTCATCATATATGATATCGAGACATGTTGGAAATTGTTATCTAGCATCCATAGGAGGGGGCATTGGGGCAGCTGATGGTCCAAGAAATGATGGTCACAAAATTGTTTTTCAGTCAAACCCATTCACTTACAAGAGGATGACTTGTTTCATTCTGAGTATCCCCAATGAGAAGAATGTCCAACAAATTATTTCGAACTAGTAGGCCTAGGTGGCTGAATCAAACCCCACCCTCCCCTCTCGGGGGAAAAAAAAAAAAGAAGAAAGAGAAATTAAGAATTCATATTTTCAAAACTAATGAAGTACCAAAGCCTTCTCTAATTGCCCTCCTTTTACCCTTTATCTGGATTTGTTTTAGGAACCACTTCAATGGCCGATCAGCCAAAGAATTCCCTAGTTAATCCACTCAAAGAAACTCCCTTTCACTTACTCAAATTGGTATTAGCCATACATCAGCTTCATCAAAGATAGCCATTATTGCAATGCATCCTTCAACTAATGGCATTTTAATGATAACTAATAGTGTTAGTTGTTACAATGATGTTTTGAAAACTTCAGTTGAGACAACCTCGATGAACTTTTATGGGCCAATGGTAATGAAGCCTATGATAGAAGATCCTGCAATGAGTTGATCTTCAATCAGAGAATTCTTTTCTCCTTCCATCACATCCATCCTTTTAACGAGCATCTCCTAAAGCACTGAATTACCATCAGGATCAGCATTCACCTTCTCTTGAATCCTTTAAAAGCCAAATCATAATAAAACATATGAAGTTAATTGGAACAAGTAACTTTTACCTATATAAATCTGCAATATATATTTTAAGATCTTGGAAACAGATGCATAGTTGATTAGGTGATAATTTATGACCTGGTAGAGTAAGTGGATTCTTGAAATTATAGTTCTACTGATTAAATCTATCCAAACATGCCAACAGGCACATCTCGCAAGCTCTAGGCTATCTAACAATGGAAGAGAAAAGAGATTTTTTTTTTCTATGAAGGCAATACGCACATAAAATAATTTCTAGTTAGAAAGCCATAACAGATTGAATCCTGACCTTTTGCAATCTTCTGTATTATCTGAGATAATTGCTTCCTAACATCCTTGCAGAACTTCATGCTTCGTACCTACAAAAGGGTCCATAAATTGTTTAATAGCATCTTTTACCATTAGGAAAAGAACAACCCACAAAGTAAAAAATGTAACGCGCGCGCGCGCGCACACACACACGCTGGTTCTAACTATTTGTCTGGCCTAGTTTTTTTCTTTTTTCTTTTTTTTTTTTTTTGACCATAAAAATGGGGGAACCTATAGATGACACTTCTTGAAAATTAATACATAATGCTATTTAAGAACTATAAGAATATGGATTCTACAGTTATGTGAAAAATACAGTAATAGAGGATTGGTGAAAAAGGCATGAAGCAAAAGATAAACATTTCATTTTATATATTTTGAGACTTATGGATGTTAAATACAATGGATCTGACTAGGTTTTTTATAAACGCAGCTCAAGACTATGGAATTAAATCTCTACCCCAACCAATATAAAGGGCAAATACTAGAAGGGCTTCATGATAGATTGCAGTCTTCCCTACTAATGACTACTTATCAGCATGAATTTGGATTAGAAACGAATATAAGATGTAAATAGAGCAGAAAAAAATCCTCGCACAGAGGCAAAAAAAGCCTAAGATGAGAATGAAGGGGTAAAAATGCATACATGATACTTGGAAAGTTAACATGACAAAAAGTGAACCCTTCCCTTGGCCAAAAGAATAAAAGGGAGCTGCTAGCAGTAGCATTAATTAGCACAGCTATACGAGACATAGGCGGTCATCAGTAGGGAAGGATTACAATGCAGCTGTAGTTGGGAAAGAAGTATGCAGTTCAAATTTTGGCAGTTTGAAGAAAGAGACAAGAAGAGCGTAGTGATTGTCTCAAGTTTTGCAACACATTGTCTAAAATCCAAAACCAAAAGCGAATTCATGAATAACTATGGATCAATATGATGTGCAATTAGTCCTGATAATTTTGTTTATGAAACAGGTAGCTAGATGAGCTACAAGCTTCAGCTGTAAACTGAAACACCTAATCTCACAACCAGGCCACCTGAGACAGAGTATCCAGCATCAGCTCCGCTATCAGATATTGTTGATCAAAGGTGGCAAAACTGACAAATACAGCATCATCATAAATTCTTGACCCTAATATCCTCAAATCATGGCTTTCCTTGTTTTCCATTTCTTATTTTAAATTGCGACACAATTTTCATAGGAAATAAACTCAAATATAGTGTGGGTTTTAAAAAGAGTTGTTTGTTTAAACTGAGTTCGAATTCTGTAAAACAAAAAGCTGTAGTGATACCTGCAAGTCATTATCCATACACCAATTCAGATCATAGTCAGCTTGATCCCAGCGCTCATATATTTGAAGCAACTGAATGTGATCACCCCAGCCAGAACCATCAGGAAGGTTTGATAATGGCTGCCTCCTCTTCCTCTCCTTGGCCTTACTGCATATGTAGTATATGGTGTAAGAAATGTATGTCCCTATGATGTCCATGTGGATCTATTATCCGATAACAAGGAGGCTCATAAATTTCAAAAGATGCATGCTATTTTTCAATCCAATGTTACACCATGCATTTCTTCTTATGAGCAAGAAAAGAAAAATATAAAGTGCAGGATGATGGTTTCAATTATTGCAGCTTGTGACACTAAGAGACTCCTTCAAATTCAACATATGAATACAATCCCAACATTGACAGGCACTAGAACATAAAGACACAACCATTTACGGAATAGATTCAATATAGTCACAGTCAATCTGGTATTTTCACACTAATAAAATATAAATTGTGTTATCAGCAAGACATATATTTAAGAATTTAGGTAATATACTCACTTATACAGCTCTTGCATCCTAATCACTTTGAACAAGAACTAGTTTTTTCTTTTTTTTTTTTTTTTTGCTAAAATTTTCAACAAGAATGTTGCTATTGATAAACATCACATGCATGATAGGACAACCATCACACAACCATTAACAAATTGCAAAAATGATGCATAAATAGGTAGACAAGTTCTTCAAAGTAAAAGTGTCTTCATATCATATATCAGTATGCAACAAAAGTTCACTTTCGTCCCCATTGAGTGACTCCCCCAACACAGACACAGAGATGAGGCAAGGCCAGCTTGAGGCCCACCAAACCAATTTGGGCAGGCTTTTGAAGCAACATTTTTACATATTTGGGCAGGTAAAGCCTAAGAACTAAGGCCCTAAGAATTTTCCAACCAGGCTGGTGCTCATGGCCTGACTTTAGCTCAACAAGCCTGAATATTTACCAGCATCGTCAAAGAAGCTTCTGGTGCTGGTCTAGGCACTCAAGCAAGGTAATGAAGCCCACGAGTGCCTCAACAATCCCAGGTGAGGCAAGTTTACTAAGGCAATGCCTAGCCTAGCGCCTGGGACAACATGAGAGGTGTTTGGGCAAGCAGCTCCCCAACGTCCAGCAGCATCTTTCTATCCCCCTTTTTGCCCATTTTTTAAAGGATTTGTTAGTTTTACGTGAAGGTTTATTTTGGTCCAATAAGATTTCTCATAATAAAGGGTTATTTTAGAAACATCGGAAATGTTTTGGGAAATAATATTTTGCTATCATGTTGGAATATTAAAACTACTAAAAGATATCCAATGGTTTATTTTTACTGACATTTGTTTAAAAACATGACACGGGGAAGACATGAAACATGATAATGTATAAGGCAATTATGATTCTTAACGTTGAAACTTGAAGAACTGATCTTAAAAAACTTGCATTATTTTCAGATACATATAGTAGTTATTCCTAATTTACTGAACTTTTACTAAATTAGCTCCTTGCTTTCTTCAAGTGAGCACCTTTCGGTGCATAGAACCTCATGCGATATAGAGGTCCTATTGCCTTAAAGGCACCCTTTTCCTTTTAACAACCATGACATTATTGTTGTTGTTGTTGTTATCAATATTTTTTATTATTGAGGAAGACTAGGATCCAGTTGACCAGTTTTGAAGTCTGTTCGGCCTGACATTGATGATTTGCACTGCTGACTATGAATTACCATCCATAAACTGCCTACACACCAAAGATCATGTATTTTGGAGATCCCTAGCCCATGAATTAAGTGGTTATAAATGAACAGTTTTAAATAACATGATATAGTGTTCATTGTGACCACTTGAGGCATAGCCTACAAGTCTCTGAAATACATGATTTTTGATTATACAGACAGTTTGGATATAGTAGATTGCATTTAAGGGCTTGGATCATCAGTATTGAACCCACATCTTCCGGTTTCACCAGACTGAATCCAACTTCTAATTCAGTTGACCAAAGCTCAATCATCTCTCTATATATTATACTTTATTTTATTTTTTTCTAGCTATCCAATTGCATAAATTGATGGGTGACATCGACACCTTTACTAAAAGTAGAAGTCAAAAACCCCAATTTGCCCCTCCCCAATCCCATTTCCCACCTAATGGCTCCCAATTCCATCAATCTTCCTACACCTCAAATAACTGAAAAGCAAAAGCTTTAGTTCATGACAGTATTTTATATAACATGTCAATGAGGCTCAATCATGGAAAGCCATATGGATCACAACATTTTGAAGCTTGGAACAGCATGCAAGAGTCAATTAATTACTCCACTCCCTCCTAATAGTTAAGATTTGATAAATAGTGTGACTTCTCTATCACAATATTCTAGCTGATGAGAAGGCAATTAACCTTGTAAAGCTTTGCTATCATAGGAAACAAATTATTAGCTACCACCTATCTTATCTCATCGCCAGCAAACTAGAAAAGGTACTATTCTAGGGAAGGACTAATGTCCTGTACACCCATGAAGGCAAGCAATTACCAAGTAGAACCACAAATACTGTAGTTGGACCAAATGTAGGTTGCAGCATCAAATTTGAAAGGACAGCAGAACCCACTTAGCACTGATGGATGCTGCTTCAGAAATTTCAAAAAGACAAAGGTGAGTTACCCTGTAAGGAACTCTTAGTAAAGGTCTCATGGAAGCAGGAGCTATTAGTATTCCTAGAATCATTTTTCTCCAAATAGCTCAATAGGTCAAGAACCTGAGATAAATGCAACAGTGACGTCCATTACGAAGTGGGACAAGTAAATCCCACAGTTGTTATGTTATGCAAGTACATGTCATTGGAGCCTCACTATCTCATCAAATTTGCCCACCTGAGATTCATGGAATGATTTCTTCATCCAATGTGTTCCTATTTCAATTTTTGGACAATCATTCCCCACCTCTGAGTGAATGATGTGTTCAAATTTCAGCCTTTTTTCCAAATGTTTTGTGATATAAATATTTCGACACATAAGATTATTACAGTATAGAATCATACCCAAAATAGTTTGGAAATTTTGTTTAAATGATAAAATGCTCAGAAATCAAGTATAGTTTGTATATTAAGCCAGAAAGAAACAACGCGATTATTTGGCTTTTTTATTCCAACCATATAAAAATTAAATTAATACAAAGTAATTCTTAAAATCTGATCTTTGATATTTCGACACAATAGATTCAACTGTTCCTCACTCATCCAGCATACTATGAACATAACTGAAAAACTTAACAAGAGGACAAGCATTGCTAATGGCATTACAAACATACATAAGACGTATTCATCACAAAATTGGTAAGGCATATAGAAATATGGAAGATATTTTGTGGCTCAAAAACCATATTTTAACTGCTTCCAAGGTAAATTGGCAATGAAATGGATTAGTCAATATGATAGTGCATTTTTTCCAGGATTGTTCAAATTATAAAATCTAAAATGAGTTTCAGAGTCCACAAACGAAGGCTTATTTTACTGATTTTCCAGCATGGCCCAAGAATAGTCTCAAGAACAAGAACATGAAGTCACCTTCTCGCAGGACGAATTGTAATTTCTGCTGATAACATTGCTACAACGGTCAAAGCCTGAGACAAACAGCCCAGCTCATTTGCCTCAATCAAAGTCCTTGAAAGTGAAGGCTCCAGTGGAAGCTCTGGACAAAATGTTCATTAAGGGAACCTTGGTTAGCAATACAAGAATGAACGAAATGGGAAGTTATCAGTCTCTGAATGTAAAACAATTTTTTTTTCTTTTTCTCTCTTAGGGGTAGGGGGAAGGGAGCAATGGCTTTAAGAAAACACTTCATAACAATGATTGATCACAACTTAATATTTTAGATTGCGGCCATTCATAAATACAAATCTCTAAACTTTAGTTTCACAGTGGTAATTTATTTTTTTCAATATATGGTTGCACTTTATGATTTATCCAAGAGTCAATAACCACTTAATGATTTCAGTTTTAGGAAGCTTCGGATTTCTCACTTTAGGCAGTACTAGACAAGAGATCAGGACCAGTCCAAAAAAATCAAGAAAAAATTCCAAAAAAAAAAAAAAGAAAAGTAACAAAGAAAAGTTATTACACAATTTCGGAGAACATTGTGCTATATAGGTTCCCAATTTCTATATAGCTGGTAGTTCTAGGCGGAGTTAAAAGTAAAATGCATGAAGCAAGTAACAACAATTACCAACAAAATATAGTTCCGATATAAACTATATTGAGACATAACCTCATGCCTATTTAACTATCCTTTCATTTTCATAATATTTACCAACCATACACGGTGCCGATACAAACTTCGTCGACACATAATCAAATATAGTCTTTTTCTAATTATCCTTCCATTTTCATAATATACTCATCAATGAGGAGAATACCCTGACTTCTATTGAGATATTAAAAACTTTTGCTTCATGATTGTGAGTAGACTTGGCAAGGATCTTAAATCTAGGCATGTTCTTCTTAAATTTGGGATTATGTGCCCACTTAGCTAAATACATATAAATATAAAACGTTATACTTTTACACAAGGTTCGCCGACTTGGAACCAAATCCCATAATGACCGGCCAATGGTGCAAAGCCAATACGCTCCCGTATCGAACCATACTAGGCCCAAACCGGCACGAAAACAAGGGAGAACCAGAGAGGAAGAAAAAGAAAGAGAGACGGGGGGAGAAGGAAGACAGAGGTCGGTGAAGATGCCGGCAGTGGCAACCAAAGGACCGTGGAGGCCCTTGGAGGGCCACTGATTGCCGGTTTCACTGTGAATCACATTTTTAAAAAATGCAATGAACAGGAGATTGCCCCTATTTCAAACCTGTGGTGCCAGCGGATGGATTTCCACCATCCGACAACCACAGCAGCCACCCGACAGCCCTCCAATAGCCTCTCCACCATCTTTCCCTCCTACTATTTCTCTCTCTCCCCCCCCCTCTCTTTCTTTAATCTCTCTTACAGAGGACCGTAGAGCCCCAGATGCCTCTACGGGCCACCACCAACCTTTCTATCTCCTTCCCTCCCCTCCCCTCCCCTCTCTCTTTCCTTCTCCCTCCATTTTCGCCGGCATTCTAAATCAAATACCTGAACCACACCGGTTAACCATTGGTATGGTTCAACATGCCTCGAACCTCGAAGCAGTTCGACAAAACATGCTTTTACATATAATCATTTTTATTATTATTTTGATCATGAAATTCCGTACCGACCCGAACCGGCCGGTAAATCCCATATCGAACCAGACCGACGAAGAATCGAAACGGTTCAATCGAGAAAAATGGTACACCGAATCAGGGAGAAGGAAAAGGAAGAGAGAGAGGGGAGGGAGAGAGATCACGATGCCGCCGAAGGCCGACGATGACCCGCTACGGCTGCTGGAAGGCCGTGGAGGCCTCCGCGGCTTGGTGTCGCCCAATAGGACTTTTAAACGAAAGAAAGATTGGGACAACAACAATATCGGAGGGTCGTGCAGCAGGCGGAGAGACTGCCAGAAGACACCGAGTGACCGCCGTGGCCACCAGATGGTAGAAAGCGCGTGGACGGAGCAACAGCCGTAGAACAGGGGCGATCGCCCCTATTCCTTCATCATATTTTTTCAAAAATGCTGATGAATAGTGAAGCCGGCAATCGATTTGCCGGCTTCACTTAATCCATCATCGGCTTCATCATAATCTAGATTTTGTTTTAAAAAAAAATCCCATGAAATAGAGACGATAGTCCCTTTTTCATGCCAGTAGCGCCGCAAGCATCGAATGCGCCGTCCGACGATCTCTCCGACAGCTTTCCCTCCCTCCTTTTCTTTCTTCCCCCCCTCTATCTTTATATGTTTCTCTCTTATCCTCCTCCTGGTTCGCTTCATTTGCTCTATGTCGGTTCGTGTTGGTCCGGTCCAGTATGAACCCGTACCAATGGCCGGCTAGCACGGATTCTGGTACCGAGTCCGCGAACCTTAATTTTAATGATCTCTTGTATTTAGTTGTTCATATTGGTTTGTAATATGCACCTCTATCAAGGCTGAGGCTCGTTAAGGGATCTTGGCCAGTTTTGATCAAAACTATGGGACACTTTCAGTCAGCTTGTTTTAATGTAACTGCAAGATGCAATGCAAATAGGTTTCTTGGAAGCAAGTCCTTTGGAAATGAGATCCACTCAAGCATTTGGTATGGTAGAAATATCTGCTTTTAACAACATTTCAATCATCTGGCTTGCATTTTTTTTTATTGGAGATTACAGAAGAATGGGAAAGCACACTACATCAAGAAGGTTTCCTCTATCCATTAGAATCTACAAGTGACTCTAATTTCTTAGGTTACTCATATAGGTTATGGTTAGTTAAGTTGGATCCATTGGTTTAGAAATGTTGATGGTTACCAAACCCCCCTTGGAAGCTGTTAACAGTCATAACTTACATGACTTCCAACTTGAGCACCATGGAAACAGATTCTAACCAAAACCAATGAAAACTGGTCAAAACTTTAAAGCAAAGGGGTGATAGCTCAGTAGTGAACAAATGGGCTAGTTTCAATCAAAATATTAGACCTTAACCAACCATATATTTGCTTCAATTGATTAATCAAATAAATGGCCAAAACCATTCCATATTGTAGTAGATAGATTCATGGATGGCGGAACCATCCCAAAACACCCAATTCAGGGCGTGCTGAGCCGTACCAACGATAGACCAAGATAGTTCTGGCAAGAAAAATGAGAAACCAACGACGGAGGGGGAGGGAGAAGGAAAGAGAAGAAGAGAGAGAGATGCCTAAGAGAGAGAGAGGGGAAGCCCTCCTCTCCTCCGGTCTCCGTGGGGTGGAACCAAGCCCTATTTCTTGAACAAAATAGGGGTCGACCCTTTTTTAATTTTTTTGGCTTCTTTAAGTGAAGTCGGTGCACCATCGGAATAGGGCTCGACCATCGAAGGAGAGGAGGGATTCCGAGCCCCCTCTCTCTCCCCCTCCGCAACCCCCCCCCCCCCAAAACTCCCTCCTCCCTCTCCCCCTCTAGTTTTTTTTGGCTTGTGCTGGAATGGGACCACATGGTACCATATGGGACTGTACCATCAGCCTACCAGCAAAAGTACCAATTCCAGTGTTGTGGACCTTGGATGGACTCAATATGCAAAATTATGAATACTTATCTTGTAAGATCTTTTATACACCTACAATTCTGGATCCTTATATATTTTATATGTATACATACATACACATGCATACATAAACATATATTCTAAATAAAAGATGTCTTTTAAGATTGGCATGTTTTGACTAATCACATGGAACGAAATGAAAAATTTGAAATATTTCAGCCTTGGGTTGGGCCAAAATGTCCTCTGAAACCAAAAGCTAAACCCTTATTTCTATACTAAAAAAAGAAACTGAAAAGGCATCAAAATATATTTTTCTTAAAAAAGTGAATAAATGAGTTACCAGCCATAGTTCGGCCAACATGTGTTATCTGTCCCTTTTCATCAATTGCATCAATGAGGTATAACTGCCTTAAAGCATCTTCTAGCGATTCACCTGCGGAAACATTATGCGGCCTTGGAATATGAAACATATTCTGAGTTTTTTTAAACTAAAAATAATTACATGAAAATATGTAGAAATATGCTGCGTATTTGGGGTTATGTACAACTAGAAGTATCTACTGTGGAGCTAGTGAAGCAAACAACCTCATAGAAAATAAATAAAACAAAAATGAAGCTTCTCTTACGTGATGGTGGATCAAGAAAATCAAACTTCAAAATATCAATGTCAGGAAGATCTAGGGATTTAAGATAGAGAACACTTCCAGCAAGAGATGATCGCTGGATTTCCGGCACTGTTGCATCAAGAAACTCTTCCCGGTAGACAGAGGCAGGGTATAATCGATAGCACTTTCCAGGACGAGTTCTTCCAGCGCGTCCAGCACGCTGATCAGCTTGAACTCTGTAATCGTTCACATCAGAAATTCTAGCTCATTAGCAATTTAGCTTCAACAACCACATAAATTGATCTCAGAAAGAGTTTCAATGTACAACAATTCGCCCATAGATAACACCTCCAAACGTGACACGAATTAAAATAATCAAGAGGTGGAATGCCACAAAGAGAAAGTGTACCGAAATCAACTTTTATATGTGGCGGAAAAGAATAGGGATTTATTCCTATGAAGTATCCATATGGATACTCATAATTATATTATATATCAAAAAAGCATATTGGAGAGAAATCAGAATCTGGTTCCATCATGACATACTAAAAGCAAAAGATAACAACATTTAACACCAAAGAAAAAGTATACCTACTAGTAGACAGCTCTCACATGTGATTTTCTTAATCTCCACGCAGAAAGCTATTATGAGTTTCCAATGATTGACATGCATATATCTCTAATGAGATTAAAGCACAAAAAATATACAATACCTAACCACCATTGCCATTTACGTGCACAAGTATTTCTGAATCTGTTTGCGGTGTGCAGCTGATATACAAGGACATAGTATATGTTTCCATATTTCATGTAATCTTGCCTTTGACCACAAGAGTCTCGAGAACATGCTAACCAATGACAATGAAAAGAATACCAGCAATAACAAATAATAACCAACACTTATCTCACTTTGTTTTATCCATATTACAATACCAAGTAGATGCATCCGAACACTTAATTAGTTGCAGAACGACATAGCCAGCAAACTAGTGCTTGTGAATATGCACATTAGGTGCAACAAAAGAAGAGATAGAACAATAAGATGCCTAAGAACAGCACCATAAAATTTTTAAACTTGCATATAATAAGCTACAAAAATATATTGTTGTAGTGAAACGGAAATTCAAAATCTACACCAGCTAAAATGTTTGATCAGATTATGATTATAAAAATAGAGTTGGTAAATGATTTCTTAAGAATCTATAGGCAAGCAACACATATATAAAGAAACTTGAAAGAAAAATTTATGTTTCACAAGTGCATAACAATGTTGAGGTCAATGAACAAAAAATATAGTAAGGCTATGAAACACATCAGACCAAGGTTTCAAAAAGCACATGGACGCAGGCGGTCAAGGTACTGCATCGTGCCTAGGGATGGTAGTCGGATGGGTTTTTTTGGATATCTGACCCATCCCAGATCCTAATAGAACCTGTTTAGCATACCCTAATAGAGTTTGGGACGGATTTGGGATTTATAACTAAAATCCGTTCGAGTTTGAGACGGGTTTGGGATTTGTCCCTCGGGTGCCCACTACCCAAACCCGATTATATATATATATATATATATATAATATATATATATATATATATATATGATAGTTGAATGGGAGTCCAAATCCTTGGACAGCCTAACAACTACTTCCAATTCAGCCCAATTTATAATCTATTTATGCTATTCAAACTCTTCCGCGTGGATACCAACACAAAACCCCTTTCGCATGGATACCAACACAAAACCCTTGCCATTGTCCAACCTTCCCTATTCGGCTGCTCCAAGCCTCCACCCAATTGAGACTCCTGAGGATAAAAAAAGCAAGGAGAAACAAGGGAAAACGTAGGAGAAATCAACAAGAACAAAGAAAACACGGAAAAAATTAACAGGTAAGACCTTTTCCCACATCGATTAATCATTTTTTTCCTTTTCAATTCTGTCTTTTCATTTCAGTCTCTCTTTCCGAGATGTGTGGGGATGGGGGAAGGAGAGCACCTGAGGGAGATCGCAGGGGTTCTTTAGGTTCCGGTTGGGTTTATTCTCAAGGATATGAGATTTTGTGGGAGTTGTGGCATTGTGAGTTGGTGCCTTGAGGTTTTCAGAGCTTAATCTTGGTACAAGCATGAAATTTTGTAGGGTTTAGGAATTTTTGATCGGAAGGATTCTTCTTTGGCGACAAAAATTTTCAATTTATGAGTTCTATTCTATGATAATATGAATATGAACAAGGGTCAACTGGGCGGGTTCGGGTACCCGACGGGAAAACCTATTTTTAAATGGGACGGGTTTGGGATCTATGGTTAATTTCGTAATCAGGTTTGGGATGGGTTCGGCTAGTAAGATCTTAAATGGATTCGGATATGGGTAGGGCAAATTTTGTGGATAGCCTACCCGTTGCCATCCCTAATCGTGCCTAAGCATGTAGCCACTTATGTCGGCATCTCTGAAATTATTTTAAATAGCATACAATTCATCACAATAGCCGTGAGAAAATATCAATGTTTCAACTAAGTGGTAACTTCAAAGTAAAGTACAATTCATCCACATTTCCTCATTAGATTAATGCCGCTATAAATCAGACATAGGTCCAGCAATTACACAAAAAGCACTCACAAATGGAACCACTCAAATGTGCTATTCAACGTTAAGCGCAATTTGCATTCTTCCTGATCACCATCATAAACAATAATTGACTTTTCAATTGGCTTGGTAAATTTATAACGAATTTCAATGAAAGCAGCTTGTTAGGATTAAAAGTAAACTATTAGAACTCCTAACAAAACCTAAGGACTTCAACTGGACTTTTTATTGTATTTACATTACCTTTTCAAGGTTCCGTGCTACACTCCACTTGCAAGCAAAAATTTGGTGATCCCACAAATATCTCATAATCCTATGTAGCATTTGAGAACAAAATATTCTAAAATGGACTACCAGTTTGTTAATTCAAAATCCAATTAAGAAGTCAAAACTTCATATATTAAGCAAAATGACCACAAAGTTGATATGTAAAGGCACCTCAAATAGAGACAACTACTAGAGCATTGTTTCCGATAGGTTTGGGGTGTACCAAACTAGGTCGGCTGATTACCGGCATAGTTTAGGAGCTCTCTTTGAAATGATAACCTCCACCTCCCAATGCTTCAAACCCTTACCTCCTCTTTCTTTCCTCTTCCCCCCTCCTCCTACGACCTCTCTCACTCTCTAAATTCACTTGAAGCCCTCGTTTCCAGATCTGGCCTCTCCATCATGAAGCCCTTGAAGCCCTCCTCCTACGAATCCCCCCCCCTCTCTCTCTCATCCGAAGACCTCAAAGCCCTCCTCTAGATCCAGCCTTTCTCCCTCGTCGTGAGGCCATTGAATCCTGTCCAAACCTATCGAAGCCCCAGCCAGGTGAGCCTTCTCTCCCTCCCCTTCCCTCTCCCCCCCTCCCTCTCCTTCTTTCTCTCCCCCCTCTCCCTCACTCTCCTTCTTCCTCTTTAGCCCTCTCTCCCCCCCTCCCCCACCGCAGTTCTAGGATGTAGTGGTTCAATGTGGTACAAACCAATAGCATAGCATACTAGTCACCGTCCAGCACATCTATCGATATCAAATCCGCTTACCTTGCTCCAAGCTTGATCACCTCAACATCTAGACACTCAAGGGAAAGTGTCTAAGGTCATGTGATCATCTAAGTTGTTCTCTCTGGTATCATAAGCAGCTTTTCAACTCATCTACTTTATTTTCATAGTATCCTAATGATGTTCATGGAATTCCTTATGCTTGAAACTATAACGAACTTCAATTTGAGAGACTACCACTGAAACGAGGCATTACAGTAATTTATTCCCTGGTACAATTGCCTTGTTGTACAAAATATTATGCCGACAAAGTATATAGTCCTTCCAATTCATTCCTTACTCTCGTTGCTTTCTCTTGTTCCCTTCCTTTAATCTCTCTATCATGCATTTTTATTCGCTTTCCAAACAGGTCTGCACGACCAAAAAAACAAAAGAAGAGGCCTTTAAGGAAGAATTAGTTTATTCTCTATAAAAATGCCCTTAAAACTTGATCCCAACATCCAATACATTTAAAATGACTAGAAATTGGTCATTGATGACGAACTATTGCATCAGAGGTGGTCTACACTTGCAGTTAATTGTCAAGGAAGGGCCCACTACATGTCACTTGCTTATAATTTTTATGCAAGATGCAAGCACACCGGTGGAACATTAGCAATTTTATTTATTACTAAATATACAGTATCAAATTAAACAAGTGAAACACATATATAGAAGAAAAAACAAGTAGCATATCAAGTACTAATTTATAATTTATAAGTTATATATTATATACCTGCTAATTTGCACGATATCAAGAGAATACATCCCAGTTGATGGGTTGTACTGACGTTGTTTCACATAACCACAATCAATAACATACCTGGCATGAGCACAGAAAGGATGAGATTAAGAAAAATAAAAGTGGTAAATAAATAAAAAAGCAGATAAAATCTTAGATCCAAGAAGAAGTAAAGATGGTGATAAGGTTCTCGATACCAGATCCCATATCGATAACATCTTGATATAGTATTGGTATGCCTAGCACAGGGATTGGTTCGGCATATCAACGTTTGATATGCCCCATGTACCGTGGTAATGGTACAGTATGGTATGCACCAGTGTGGAAAAGTATGTTGTACCATGGGTAACAAGTTATGTAATAGCGGTCCATAGATAACATTGATTTTTGAAAAGCACCATTCAGATTGGAAGCCCCATATCTATGTCAAATTATTTAACTCTTTTTCTTTTTGATTCACTACTTCCAATCAAAGACAACATCATCTACCAATTCAAACATCTTCAAATCCATTTGTAACTACGATCATCCAGAGTTCCTAGGTCTTCCCAAGATAATTTAAAAGTATGCTATTAAAATGATTCCCTTTAATCGGTCCTATGTAGATCATCATTTCACGTTATCATACAATACATTTTAGTATTTTACTAGTCATAGTTTAAGGTCAGGAAACCAAATTGCAACCCTCTGATATTCTCCTAGACTTCTAGATAATGAAGGGTAATAATGTTCAATGTAGAAAATTATCATGCAAATCTTAAAACAAAAAAAGCTAAAACCAAGGAAAAAATGGAATTAAATATTGTATGTAAATACCTCTAAAAATAACCTTATATGTACATATGATTTCTTTTATTATTTGTTAGACTACATGCTTGTTCAGATATAACATTTTCTTTTATTTTTGGGAATATTTGTTAGTAGTGTTTGCAGCAAGGTTTAACTAGGCAGCCCACTTTATAATGAATTAGTATGTGAATTAGAGATGGCCACTGTTGTCAATATCTTGTGATACAAAGAAAGATATTACAATGTAGATATCCTTAATTGGGTCCAATAAACTTGTCGGAAGTCCAATTTCTATTATAAAAAATACAATTAAGTTATATACAATTGACCCACTTAAATTTATTTGCATAGGTTTCTCTTTCTCTGGAATAATTTATATTTCCTTTTAGCAGAAAGTAGGCATGCTCTGAACTTTTAAACATAAATCTTGGTCCAATAAACATATTTAGCATCTTAAATCACAGAAAAAATGAAGATGCAAAATAAAAAGTCCTAAGCATGCATACATTTTACAATATAAGCATGCAAGGTTTAGAGACCCATGTATCCAAAGAAATTAACAGTTATTATGCAGAGAGAATGTGATGGTTTATATCTGTTATCCAGTATCATAAATTCCTTGAGCAATATCACATTCAGTTCTACAGTTCTACATCAAAAATTGTAACACTTTCTAAAAGTTAAAGTTTTATTGAACACTTATGTCACCTATTTTATCTTCATCAATTAAAAGGGGGCCTAATGCATGAGGCTCATGCCACTGTAGGGTCTGGGGAGTGTAAGATATACGTAGGCCAAGGAATGCATAAGCATCTTGAACTGCCCAGTTCGGGATGTACCGAGCCATGCTGGCATGGGACCGGGATGGTTCCGGCATTCAAAACAAGAAACCAATGGAGGGGGGGAGGCAGAAGAAAAGAGAGGGAGGGGAGGGGAGGGATGGAGACCATTGAAGGCTGCCAAAGGCTGCTGGAGGGCCAGGGAGTGGCGTGGAAGGGCAGAGCAAGGACTCCGGCCTCCGAACCCTTGTTTCATTGTTGAGGCCCTTTTTTGTATTTTGAAAATTTTAAATCGGCAACCCCCTTGTTGACTTTACTTAATGTTTCCAAAATAAAAAAATGGCTTCACTTATAAAAATGGCTTTATTATTTTGAAAATATTAGGTGAAGTCAGCAAGAGAGTTGCCACTTGATTAAAATATTCAAAATAGAAAAAAGAGCCCCATGGACCCCTATTTCGAATGACATAAGGGTCCAGAGGGTGGAGCCCCTCCACCTGTCCGCGCCATTCCCGGGCCCTCCAGCAACCTCCATCTCTCTTCCTCCCTTACTCTCTCTCTCTCTCTTTCCCTCTCACATTCTCCCCCTCCCCCACCCTCTCTACCATGTCAGGCTGCGCTCCATTGGCCTTCACCATCTCTTTCCCTCCCTTCTTCCCTCTTCTTTGCCCTCCCTCCTCCCTCTCTTTTTCTCTCTCCCTCTCCCCCGCCCTCTCTATTGTGTTAGTACAAGCCTCTCACAAAACAGCACAAGAGCGTACCAAATGTCCAAACCATGCTGCTAGCCTACCAATACGGACCCCAAAATCTTCCCAATGATCCTTGATGCAACCTTAATCCTACTATCAGATAGGCTATTTCCATGTTTCGAACCCATTATACCTAGGTCAAAGCTCGTCCTCTATCAATTAATAATCCCATAGTCCAAAGTTCATGGTACCAGTGCATACTGCCCCTACCAGACATATTGTCTGTACTTGGTATTGAAGCAATACTCAAGTATACCGAATTGACCCTCATATTGGGCATACCGACACTGTATCAAGATGGTACTAGTACAAGGACCAGTATTGAGACTACAAAGCTTGGCATAATCAATACTAGAAAAGGAAAAAAAAATATTCCCAGCTGTTTACACAGGCTATGAACCATAAATTAGTTATAAAATTAAAGAGGCAAAGATAAACATGGAATGAAATGAAATGAAATATAAACGAATAACAACTGCAAAACCTAGTTTCCTTACACAACACCATCAACAGTCAAAGAAGTTTCAGCTATATTTGTCGCAACAATAAAGCGCCTACAATTTGGTGGTGCTGGACTAAATACACGTACCTATTTTGAAATGAAAACAAAAACTCAAAGTATCAGCATAATATTCTATATGATAATTCCTCAGCCTAAATAAAATATCATGATGCATCAAGCTTGATAACTCAAAAAAGAAAACAAAATTTATAATCAATTATTGGTTTAGCTTCATGGGACGCATAATCATGTATGTGCTACAGTAATGACACTATACATATTTAATGAAAAAGAAAGTAGAGAAGATTAAGAATCTAATCTGTAGAGTAAATTGAACTGCCGACAAGGAAAAGAATAAGTCCAGCTGAACTCAATGTCATTCTTAAGCTAAAAGCAGAATAAAGATAGCAACCAAACAATTGTTTTCCTGATACAGATTGCAGAAACTGCAAGTCATCATGTCCAGAAAAGAAGGGAGAGTCACCCAAAAACTAGTCTTTATTCCACAGGAAACACCCAAGATTTATTTCTTCTCATATACTGAAGAAAAGTAAGACACGTTTAGAGTACCCACCATATTCTACTAGGTTGATTGTACAACTAATTAAGCCTATACTTCACCACATCATTTTGTGTCATATACCTGTGGTATATACAGAGCTTGACTAATGCAAGATTATTCAGGTGCAGGTATTAGAAAATGTCTGCAACAGACCCATCCATTCACCATTATATAGTGGTGGCTGACCAATTAGTTAATTGTAATCTTTAAGGTAATGTGCCACAATGAATTTGTTTAAACATTTACATTGTGCTAATGGGTTTTGGGAGCTGTTCTCTCTAATTTTGGGGGTCATTCAAAGGTCTATGCATTTATCTTAACAAGCAATAAAGAGTTCCATGTTCTACATATGGAAGCAATCATCAATTGAAATAAGTAATCCCATTTAAATAAGATTAATTTGACTTAAGCTGCAGAGTCGAAGCAACCATGCAAAAAGCTTCTGAATATAATTTAATAATTGCTCAGTGGATATGTATGAATACAAAATAAAAGCTGCTTATTTCTAAGTTTAGATACATAATTCATGATCAAGAATCTTGAGAGGGCCTCTTAACACCTGGACGATGGAGAGCTACCGCTCTTTATCAGCTCAAAGACCCATCTGGATAGGACACATCAACAATGCAGAACATAGATATCCAGTGCAATTCCCTTTTTCAGAAATGACTTTTTAGCAAAAAAAGTCAGAATCAGGGTTTGCCATACCGGGCCGAACCGCCCGGTATGGGGCGTGCCGAACTGTCCCGGTGGGAAACCGAGATGTTCCGACATGCAAAACGGTACATGCCGTTGTCGGGAAGAAAAAGAGAGGAAGAGAGAGAAATAGAGAGAGAGAAAGAGGGAGGAAGGAAGAAAAAGAAGGAAGGGGATCCGCCGGAGGCCCTCCGGCGGGCAGTCGTGGCCGTCGGGCGGCTGAACGGCCTCCCGCAGCTCCGCACAGGGAACAGGGGCGGATCGTCCCTGTTTCTCGGAATTTTTTTTTTAAAAAGCTTTTTCAAAACGAAGTCGGCAAGTGGTTTGCCGACTTCACTTAATTAAGTCGGCAAACCACTTGCCGACTTCATTTTGAAAAAGCTTTTTAAAAAAAAATCGAGAAACAGGGGCGGATCGCCCCTGTTCCCCGCGCGGAGCGGCGGGAGGCCGTTCCGCCGTCCGACGGCCACGGCTGTCCGCCGGAGGGCCTCCGGCGGCCCCTCCGACGGATCCCCTTCCTTCTTTTTCTTCCTTCCTCCCTCTCTCTCTATTTCTCTCTCTTTCTCTTTCCCGGTTTCCTTCGTCGGTTCGCCTCGGTTCGGAACGGAGGAGTGCCGTATCGTACCGCCAGCCGGTCGATCCGGCCACCGATACCGGTACAGAAAACCTTGGTCAGAATAGTAGGAATTTCATTATTTTAGCAGTATAAGAGTTCTTTTTTTTCATATTAGGGTCCTAGGTTTGCAAGGCTTTGAGTTTTGGCAAGAATTGATTGCATCCACCAAGATCCAACAAGAAATTGACCATGTATTTTGGAGGTTTAATCAGTTTTGGTTGGGTTTTTGCAATTTGCAAATACTGAAATTGATTTATGCAAGCAATATATGACTCATTTTGGATCCATTCTTATTTCCCTTCTCTATTTTGACAAAATGTAAGCTTGTGTTGGTAGTAGATTGTGAGATCAAGCCATGATTTTGTAGATCATAAATAAATAAAGTTATGAATTTCTTTCATAAAATATTCTGAGGACTTGTGAGGCACACATAACATATGCTGTATGATCTTGTTACCTGTCAAAAAAATAATAAAAAAAGAACAGTATTGTAAAAAGTCAATAAAATACTTCAAAATTTTTTGTCTCAATGAAAAAGTAAGCAATTAGAGATATCTTATATTTCAACATGAAACATCATCAACACCAGTCCCAGACCTGAACGAAAAAAGGCAGGAGGGTTGACATTAGATTGACAGGTCGTGGTAAAAGGCATGTCTTCTTTCTCTGATCTCTGGTTATAAGTAATGGCCAAACAAGCCATAGGGTACAGTCACTACAGTGTTGGGCCTCCTCTCTGCCTTGGCCTAATTTGGCCAAGCAGCTGCCTGAGGCAGGCCTACCAATCAACTTTCTAGCCCAAAAAAAGAAAACCAAAGAACTACGTACCCAAGTTACATCAGAAGCCCACCCAACATAATATAATACCACCATTAAAAAAAAGGGACAACATGATCAAAAAGTTCATCATGGGGGAACATCAACATCCTGCACCATCCAACACCACCTCTCCTACACCCTGATCATCCACCAATGCCTGAGGGGTAGAGAAAATCCTTCATAATTGGCACTAACCACAAGATATCCTTACAAATTGCCCAAAACACAGTACGTCTTGGGGAGGACTAAATGGTTATGGATGATTAGGGCTACATATCAAATTATCAACCATGGGTTCCAGTATCATATGCTGATGGTGCACAAGCCAGGCATAGCAAAACAGGTATTATTCAATGTTGGATTATGCCAATCTTGGCATGCATTAGCATGATAGCATGCAAAATACTAACATGCAGCAGGTACCATGCCAATGTTGCTTGATGGTACAGCACTTATGCATATGTACGTCCTAAGCAATGTCACACCCATTAGCATGTAAATCATGATTTCAACATGAATATATAAATTGATGAATTATAACATTTAATTGACTAATGATGAAATTTTTTTTATAATCAATGTTTTGCTTGTACATTACTTTCATAAGTCATATTTGACTTAACACCTTAGCACACAGACATGGCACTAAGATATCTCAAGTTCTCAACTATTACACTTGTCGCCAGAAAACAAATTTTGTTACACACTAGTGTCTAAGATTTCTTTTAACTTATTATTACTTTTACAGTTTTCTGAATTCTTGCAATTTCTATCCCAATTTTATTTTAAACAAACATGCCTATTGATACGTTTGAAACTAATAGGGTGGATGGTCTCCATGTCTCCTATGCTTATGTATTTCATCTCCACCAACTACATGGATCAATTACCAGAACAATGTGCGTGTATATACCAATATGTACACACACACACACATTTATAATATTTATACAGTATACATATAATTCATATAGATAGCTTCAAATTACAGAATGTTTTCCTACAGATTGTGTTTTCCAACTTTTTGGATGAAAATATCCTTGACTTTAAAAAGTTTCCCCTTCTCCAAAACCAAAAAAAAAAAGCAGTCAAATATCACAATGTGTTAGGGAAGAACATGCGATCAAATATCTCAATATATTGGGAAAGGTGATATAATTAATATCAAAATACGTTAGGAAAAAGATGCAATCAAATATCACAATTGGAAACTATTTGTTACTGATTATTTTAATTTTTTTTATATACAATTTATTTTTAAATTTTTGACATTCCATTTGCATATAATATATATTCATCATAACTTCCACAAGTAAAAGAATTAGAAATAATGACACGATAGTCTATAATCATGCTATTTTTATTATTTTTCCACGCGCATGCCTGTTTGCTTGTGTGTTTGTGTACATACATATATATGTATATGTAAAACATACCTCTTCAGCTGACACCACAACTTTCCTTCTCCAACAAATTTATAAAAAAATCTCAAATCAATCTATTTGAGAAACCAGTGCCTCTCCATCTTGGGGCATCTTCTTTTGGATTCAAGAGAGTAAAGGAAACCGACTATGCAAGATTAATATAGTTGTTAGAACTAGTGATTGCTGAACCAACCCTAACCAAATGGTTCAGGCTGTACCAACCCAAACCAAACGGTTCGGCCCGTAACCAAATGAACCGACACCAAGTCAAAATGGTTCACAGGATGCATCAGGTTCAGCTATAACAGCTCTCCCACAGTCCCTCTCCCCCCCATAGTTCGATGCTTTGAGAGCCTGACTTTGCTCTCTCTCTCTCTCTCTCTCTCTCTCACACCCACTCGCTCATGAGAAAGCTACGGCGGACCCAAGATCCACATAAGGGTTTCCACCCCCTTTTCCCTTTTCTCCACCCTCGACATCCCTATCTAATGCCGAAATCTATGCTCATGAGGAATGAATCCTAAGAATCTGAATCCACTGGATGGGAGCCAAATCAATCTCTCTTTCCCCATCTTTTCTTCATCCTCGATCACCCTGTGCTCCCATTCTAGATCGGTTTTAGGGTTCCAAGGCCTTCGGAGAAGAAAGAGAGATCCAGGTAACCGAATTGGTTTTACGGTTCCAAATCAAGCTCTCTTCCTCTTCCACATTCAAAGCCATCCATCAACCACCACGACAATGACAAATGAATCTCTCTCTCTCTCTCTCTCTCTCGAGCTCCATCTCCATCTGAATTAATCACTCTCCAGCTCTCTCCCCTCTCCCCATCCCTCTTTCTCCGCTTCTTGCTCCAACCCTTGATTTTATAGGGTTAGGGTTAGGGCTTTCTATCCCTCTCTCTCCCCTTCCCTCCCTCTCTCTCCTCCTCCCTCTTTCTCCCTTTCTTCTATACGACCCTGATCTCGTAGGGTTCTGGTTAGGGTTAGGATTAGGATTAGAATTTTCTTCTCCCCTCCCTCCCTCCTCTTCCCCTCTCTCTTTCTCTCTCTTCCTCCCTTTCCATCCTGCCCACCCTCTCCTTATCTCAATATGCGCCAAAATGGCATGGTATGGACCCCTATCATACTGAACTAATCACCAGCCGGTAGGAGCCTCGGTACTCTTTCAATGAACCTTGGTTAGTACTAATATGATCAAACATGATTTGGCTTTTTTTTCCATAAAGCTAGCATAAAATACCTAGAAGTAAATAATTCAAACATAGAAATAAAATATTGTGAATCATAATTTTGTAGAAATTCTAAGCATTTAACATGATCCATTCCTATAGAAAGGGAAAAAAATGAGTAAAGTAAACAAACAAATGAATATGATAGCTTATAGAGACTATATATAGGAGATTACAATTAGCTTCCCGAGCTATTCAATGAAGGATTAGTCATGCAATATCATGGAAATGCATGAAGCAATATATAATAAATAAATTAGCAAACAGGAATTCCTACTCAGGACATCCAAAAACTCAGAGCATAAACGGAAGATGGATTGCCTGCATTTCAGGTGGCAAAGAACCATGAAGTGGGAGGACAATAGCATCCATACAAGAACCTTCCTCAAGGTCTTGAATTCTTTCCTCCAATTTTGACACCATTTTGTCAATATCATCCTGACAACGGTCACAGTTTAAGAAGTTTGTAAGGATTTGACCTTTAAACAACAGAACAAGAAAATAGAAAAATAAAAAACTAGAACCCACCCAGAAAGACCCAACATCAGATATCACAACAAGGAAAGTTTAAACTTTGAGATGGCGTCAACAAACCCAGCAAATATACACAGAAAGATGCATCTTCTGAAGCAAATTGCTCACCTGTCCTGTCATGAATATTAAGACATCCCCAGGCGGTTCACGGACGTGTATATCTGTTAAGGCCAATATGAATGGTAAACACAATAGGTAGAACCAACAAGATTTTTCAAAAATGGAACCGTGATTCAAAAGTGCTAAAATCGACCACATTGAAAGTTGAAACCATGATAAAACTAGAGCCTTCTAAGTTCTAACCCTGCTATTGTTTTATTGATTATGTCGTATGGAAAAGGCAGAGTTGCACCATGAAGATATGTAACTTGGACAAAAAAAAATTAAATAAGAATAAAAGCAATAGCATATCAGGAAATCAACATATAATAGCAGATAATGCTACTTGTATTTAGGGACCTTAACTTCAAACAACAAGCATCAACTTGATTTCTGGGCAAATCCACAAAATACCAAACCATCAAAATAACTTTCCCTAGCAACCAGATTCAGTCTGTGGGTGGATTTTTAAATACGAAATAATGAATAAAATGAAAATTAGAAAGAAAAAGGGGCACAAGTGAGAGTAAAAGACAGAAACTCAGCAAGTTCAATGAGATATAAGTGACTCCTCCAGTTTCTTTAATATCATTCCAGCATAAGTGGGGAAGGAAATCTCCCTGACCGACATAAATGAAATGTCTTTTTATGTAAACTATGAAAATGATCCATCCAATACCCCTGGTAATAATGATTCTCACTAGGCCATGAAAAATAACTGAAGTTATGTATTTAAAGAATGTGGCAAAACTTCAATAAGCATGGGATAGTCATGAAGCATGCATTATGGTCTCGAATAGAAGCTATATGAACAGTACCCTGATCTGTCATAGAAGCTATATGAACAGCACCCTGATCTGTCACAATTAAAAAAAAAAGAAGAAGAGATTTTCTCCTCTCTAACCAAAATTCTTTCAATAAATCACAATAACTATCTTACTAGGAGTACAAGCCATGGATCTTGCTATATGAGTTTTTTCTTGCTTTCCTAATCGGAAAGACAACTCAAACATGCTACATGAAGTACAATTTCAGGCTTGTGCAGCAGTAATGCTTTGCAGCAACCTCGCCTACCTCCCTCACCCCCCCCCCTCCTCTCTCTCTCTCTCCTGTATTTGCCATCATGCAGTCCAAGGTACTTAAGAAATTGCTAGCATGGCATCAACTGAGAAAAGCATCTTGGATTTTAGAAATAAAATACCTAATTTTCACCACCATCTGACAAGCATGATACATTTTGGACACACTAACATCATGTAAAACATCAAGTTGGTCAAAAACATTCTAAAGGGTTAATTTGGGCACTAAACATTCTAAAGGGTTAATTTGGTCATTTGCTCAATTGGGAACGAAGATGGAGAGACAAGCATATCTCATTCGGACATAAGTGCAAGAAGATATAAATGCCTGTAGAAGCTGAGGTCACAAACTAGTGAGGATACCATGAAAAGAAAATATAACAAGATACACTTTGAACTAAATAAAACACTTGTACTTACAATTATCACCAACCCAAAAAACAAAAGATCCTATGTATGTGTGGATGTAACATTCAAATAATAATCATTCTGCCATGAATTAAATGTTGTTTAGTGTCATGCCAAACAAAAAGTTTGGAAACCAAGATAATGAAAATTTTCTTAACAGACCGGTGGGTATTAACAAATGTTTCAGTATTTAACAAAATTTATGAGCATTTGGGACTAGAGCAAGTCTTTAGCTTTTTTTTCTTGTTGTGGGGAGAGGGGGGTTGCAATGTCCTTAGCATTTAAAAGTACCAATTTCAACCATAAAAATTTGGAGTTTGTACTAAATCTCGAATATTGGCTTTTTATTCTTAAGGAGTTCGAATTTTTAAGCATTTTTATGGAACTCAAATGGGGCATGTTGGTGCAGAATTCCGCCGACGTCGGAGAAGCTAGAGTTGAGATGACCACGACCGCCGTCGGGACCTGCAAGGGAAGTCTAAACCGGAGTTGGGGGTGCTCCGGCAAGACCCTCCGACGCTCAAGTCAGTACTCTGCTTCAACAGAAATGGAGCACTCAAATGGGATTTTGGCAGAGTTTCGAGATAGAGTTTAGAGCTTAGAGAAGAACGTATCTGGGGGTCCCTTTTTATAGACGGAGAGCGTAACTGATTGACAGCGACGTCTGTAACTGCCTGGTAGTGGGCCGTTCAGAGCCACGCAGAGTTTGTTATGGAGAGTAGTGGCGTCAGGGGGCCGTTCAAGACCACGTGGAGTTTGTTACGGAGAGTGGAGTGGTGTCCGTTGTCGCGACTTGCCAGAGAGTGGTGGAGCCACGCAGAATCCGTTACAGAGAGTGGAGTAGGGTAGTGGCCATTGTCGTGACTTGCCAGAGAATTCGGATCTGTCTGCTGAAGCTCGGCTGGGATGTCTGATGGAGCGGAATGACTCTCTGTCTCATCAATCCAGGAGAAGCTCGGATGTTTTCGAAGTTGCTGACGGGTCTACTGTTGTTGGATGCCTAGAGCGCTGATGCTACAGGCGGGAGTCATCTGCTGTAGAAGCTCAGACGGGGACTTTCTGTTGGAGAAGTCCGGTTTCATGAGAAATCCGACAGAGGGTCGTCCGACAGTGGAGTTCGGATGGCGCTGTGGAGGTTCGTCCGCTGGAGGAGTCTTGAGGACACTGGGGAAGGTCGAACGTTGGAGGAGTCCGGGATTTCAATTCTGTCGTAGAAGTTCGGACGGAGTCCGGCTCTTGTAGGAGGCTGAAAGGAGGCCGCTTATTGTAGAAGCTCGATCGAAGATCGGTTGTCGTGGAAGCTCGAATGAAGATTTCTTATTGTAGAAGCTCGGAGTAGTGACCTGGCTGGTAGAGCCTGTCCCGTTGTAGAAGCTTGTTTGGGATCCATCCACTGTAAGAGCTCGGCTGGGATCCGGTTATGAAGAAGCGCGGCTGAAGTCCGCCTGTAATAGAAGTTCGGAAAGAATTCGTTTACAGTAGAAGCTCGGATGGAATTCGCTTACAGTAGAGATCCGAGTAGACCGCCTGCGGTAGAAGTTCGGAGTAGACTGCTTGCGGTAGAAGTTCGGCTGAAATTCGGAAGGCGGTCGACCACCGTAGAAACTTGGATAGAGTCTAGTTACTGTAGAAGTTCTGCTGCTGAAGAAGCTCGGTCATTGATGAAGTCCGGAGGAAGTTCGGAGTAAAATCGTCCGTGGCCGGGAGAAGTCTGGAAGGAATTCGGAGAGTAGTCGACCACTGTAGAGAATCGACTGAAAGTGAAGTTTAGAGAGTGTTTGGTGCAGTCCGGTAGATGAATGGAGAAGCTCCTTGTCGGAGAAGTCCGGATGGTATTATGGAAGCTCGGACGATCGGGGGAGTTCGGAAAGACGCCACACAAGGTCGGAAGTCGGAAAAGCCCTGGAAGGGTCGGCCTTTTACAAACTTCGACTGGGGTTATTTTATACCCAACACCAGTCCCCCTACTTCCGAGTTCGGGTTCCGAATGAAGTACAGAGAAATTTTCACAGCCAAAGTTGTCTCCCTTGATTTTCGCACTCAGTTGTTTCCAGATATTTTGACGTTTGGCGCGCTGGTGCCGGAGCCTTTTCAAATCGAGCGATCCGAAAAGATTTTTTCGGAATTCCTGCTGGAGCGTTGCTCTAGGTACGGCGCAATAATGGCTCTGTCAGCTGTCAGCCGCTTTCAACCGCCTGCCATGGTGAGTGGGACACGCGGCGAATGTAGGTCAGCCAGAGGAGATCCGCAATCATTACTGCGTCGGGCTCTGTTGCCTATTTAAATCCGCTCCCCTCCTCCAGAGATTTCACTTTGCCTTAGAGTCCTGTTGGTGCCCTTCTTCCTGAGAGCTCCGTCCTTCCTCAGCATCCTTTTCGGCCTTAGGTGTTCTTCGAGTCGTCCCCATCTCTGCATCTCTGCATCCTTCGGACCAGCCTAGGTTAGTTCCAGAACTCCTCTCTTTGTTTTTTCTCTTGCTGTTCTTCTTCCATTTTTCTTCTGTTACATTCCACCTATTCGGTTTTCCACGAACTTTCCGTTTCTTATTTTTCTCAATTTTTTCGGGGTTTTTAGGGTTTTTGCTTGATTCAAAATGTCCTCCAACACTTCCTCCTCTAGCAGTTCTAAGAGTTCGTCCGTCCCAGCTCTCCAAAACCTTAATTCTGTAGATGAACCTCGTCCGGTCTTTGTACCAGACACCATCTCCAGCTCTCTGACTTCGGAGAAACTCTCACTGATTAGGATTCAGTACGGGTTCCTCCGGAGTACGAGCTGGAGCTTCCTGGACCGACTGGCCGGGCTAGCGCTCCTCCCCCTGGCTGCTTCTGTTTATACCAAGAGGCTTTCCGCGCCGGGCTTCGACTTTCGCTCCCACCTTTTGTCATCGCTCTCTTTCGCTTTTTAAATATTTTTTTAGTTTCTGTAGCGCCGAACTCCTTTAGATTTCTGATAGGGTTTCTTTCCCTCTGTCGCCTAGCCGAAGTCCAGCCAATCCTTTCTCTGTTTAGGAATTTCTATACTTTCAAGCGTCACCCTTCGACAAAGGACTGGTGGTACTTCTCCCCTCAGTTTGGTAGAAAGGGGTTGTTGAAAGGTGCCCCCTCTTCTATCCACAACTGGAAGGAGAGGTACTTTTACGTCCGATGTCCGACCTTCGAGCTGGGATTACCCTCCTGGGGCTCTCTGAGGGATTCCGTCCGCCGGGCTTCTAGCCTGGAAAGGGACGACCTCGAAGCCTCCAATAAGCTCAAGGCCTATCCAGCCCTCCTTCTCTCTGACTTTCTGAAGGAACAACTCTTATTCAACGTCGGCCTGAGCCCTCTTAACCCTGCCGGTACTATCATTATTATATATATATATATATATATATATATATATATATATTTGCTGCTTCTCTTTTCTCTTATTCTATTTCTGAGCCGTGTCGATCTTCTTTTATTGCAGACATGGACACAGGCGTGGCTCGGAGGTTAGCACAGGGTCTCAAGACCCACAAGAGAAAAGGTGCCGCGACTTCGGGGTCGGCGAAGAGAGCTAGGACAGAAGAGACGAGCTCGGCCGCGCCTGCTCAGGTGGCCGTTGCCGTCGACGCCCCCTCTGACGTCGAGCCCGAAGTCCCCCGAGCCTCTTCACGGAGCCCCCCGGCTGAGGTTCCCGCTCCAGAGGCTCGTCCTGAGGGGGCACTGGGGGCCGAAAGGAGGAGGAAGAAGACCCTGGTCCGCAAGAGCCGCAGCCGTAAGGCTGCCATCGAGGGGGCCGACGGCTCCGAGGAAGATCTGGGGGAAAATCCCTTCAATAATAGGGATTTAATAAAGAGGCTGGTCGAAGGATGCATTCTGCCCGAGGTCGTCCACAGGATCATCTATGCTGATCCTGAGCAGCGGGTCTGGAACTCTCTGGGATCCTTTCTCGAGGTAGGTCAATTCACTTTTTTCTTCTTCTTGCTTCTTGACTTAGTTTACTCCTTAGCCTTTATATTGACTCTCCGACCTCTCTTGCAGATTGGACACCAGCTCATCGCCAACATCGAGGCGATGAAGAACGCCAAGAGGGAGGCAGCCCAGGCAAAGGAAGGTCGTCTGGCTGAGGCCGCCCGCCTCAAGGAGAAGATCGCCGAGGTCGCAAGTCTCCAGGAGGTGCTGCAGAAGGAGGGACAAACCTCGTCCGAACTGAGGGCCGCCTTGAGGAGGAAAGAAAGAAGGCAAAGGCCGAGGTCTCCGAACTGAAGGCGCAGGTCTCCGAGCTAAAGACGCAGATCCCGTCCCTAGTCTCGGAGGCAGGGGCCCGAGCAGTGGAGGAGTTCAACACCTCCTCCGAGATGGAAGATCTGCAGGTTCAGTTCAGCCAGGATGCCTTCATCAAGGGCTTCGAGCTCTGCCAAGAAGTGGTCGGAAAGTTTCCCAAACTGGACCTCGGCTTCCTGAATGAGCCGTCCGACGATGAAGCCGAACCTTCCGAAGCCGCTGTCGGTCCTCCTCCAGTCGGGACCTCTTCGACCGCTGCGGCTGCCGCGACCGACCTTCCGGGGGTGCCGAGCTCCTCCACTTCTGTCCCAGAGGTCCGAATACTCTAATTTTGTATTTTTCCTTTGTGGCGACTTTTCTTCATTCTCTTGTACTTAAAAACTATTTAATCAATAAAATCGAATTCTTCTTTACAAAGAGCTCCTTCTTCTTCTGCATTCTTTTCCTTCTCTTTTGTCTTCTTGCACTAATTTGAGTTGTGGCGCTCTTGTCTCCCAACGACAGTGCCCTGCCGAAGCTCTTCCCCTACCACAGGGAATTCCTCTGAAGTCGATGATCCGAGGTCTCGAAAGAAAGTTCGTTACTTGACGAAGAAATCAAAGAAGCTAGATGACGAACTTCACCGGCTGAGGAAGAGCCATTCGAAAGTCACTGCGGAGGCTACTCGCTTTCGGGACCTCCACAAAAAGGGTCTCATGGACTACACCCGGAGGAAGGCCGACTTCGTGACGGAGCTTAGAAACTCCGAAAACGTGCCAGCGATCGATCTTGGACCCGGCTTCCAAGATCAGTTCCCTTGAAGTCGAGCTGGCGGCCGCACGGAGAAGATTAGCCAGTTGGAAGAGAGCTCATCCTGGCTCGCAACTCAGGCCGAACGCAATCGAGACTGGTTGAAAAAATTCTCCGACCTTCAGAAGCAGCTGCAGGATGCCGAGGCGAACTATAACGCCTACCGAGTCGGTTGGTGCGGGCAAATAGACGACTGCCGAAGGAAGCTCAAGACGACGACCGACGAAGTTGCCCGCCTTCAGAGGCAGTTGTCTGAGAGAGTCCAGGCCGTCTCTGCACAAGGCTCCGACGAGCTCCGCTCCTTGAGGGGGACCATGGAAGAACTGTCTGTGGCCCTTGGGCAGGAGAAGGCCGAACTGCAATGATTGAAGATTCAGCTGGCCCACGAGCAGCAGACGGTCAAGGATGCCGAGACGGAGTCTGAGGTTCTGAGGAAAAGGCTTCGAGAGTCGGAGGGCGAAAGCCGACGGTTCCACCAATGTACCGGGAGATGCTGCTAAGAAAGATGGAACTGGAAGAAGTCGAAAACTTAAAGTAATCCCTAATAATGACTGGAACCGAGAGCTCAAAGTCGGAAGAAGCCGAGCTTCCTTAGAGCTTCTTTTACCTTTCGTTCTTCCATGTATTCTTTTTCTTTTCTTGTCGTTTTTCTTTTTTGGCCTTCAAGGCTTTGTAATGTATACTTCACTAATGAAATGAAAAGAAAATTTTTCATTACCTTGTCCATTCTTGCATTAAGTCGTCGTTTACCGAACTTCTTTTGTCTTTGTCTGTTCGATATCGACGTTGTTTGAAGGTTCCTGATCGTCGTCGTGTTGATTTGCCCTTAGGGACTGAAATTTTCGATAAGAATTTTCTTTCTCGTTGAGACGAGGTCCCTTAATCTTGACCTTTTAAGGCTTTGTAATACACACTTTACTAATGAAATGAAAAAAAAAAATTCATTACCTCGTCTATTCTTGCTTTGAGTTGTTGTTTACCAAACTTCTTTTGTCTTTTGTCTTGTTCGATGTCGACGTTGTTTGAAGGTTCCTGATCGTCGCCGTGTTGATTTGCCCTTTCTGTTCATGACGTAGGTCTTTTCGAGGCCATTTGAGTTGGACGCTTCCTCCCGGTGCTCGAGCTTGGGGGCCCAAACTTCTCATTACCTTGAGGAAGTCGATTTTTTCTCGGTCTGTGTTGAGTTTCCTCTTAGAGACTGAGGATTTTTGATAAGAGTCTCCTTCCTCGTTGAGACGAGATCCCTTATGTCTTTGATGTAGTTTGTTTTTCCCTTATCACTGGTGTAGTTCGTCGCTTTCCCTTTTTATCTTCCCCTTTTTTTTTATATTTGGGCGAGAGTTTTCCCTCTGCTCTTAACGGGGTCGTGGGAGTGTAGAGGAGCCGTTGAGGAGGCTTTCCTCCTCGTCCGATCTTGATCGACCGAATCTTCGTTTGTGTCAGGACGAGGTTCTCCTCCTGTTTCCGACACAGTCAATTTCAGCTTATGTAAGGCGAGGTTCTCCTCCTATTCCTAAAGGCTGTGGGGGCACGTAAGGGCCGTTGCAAGGGCCTCTCCCCTCATCCGGTCTCTAGATAACCGGGCCTTCGACTTTGCTCATGTTAGGACGAGGTTCTCCTCTTGTTCCTAACATAGCTGTAGGGGCACATAAGGACCGTTGTAAGGGCCTCTCCTCCCATCCGATCTTTAAATAACCAGCCTTCGACTTTGCTCATGTTAGGACGAGATTCTCCTCCTGTTCCAAACATGACTGTGGGGGCACATAAGGGCCGTTGTAAGGGCCTCTCCCCCCATCCGATCTTTAAATAATCGGGTAGGACGAGATTCTCCTCCTGTTCCTAATATAGCTGTAAGGGCACATAAGGGCCGTTGCAAGGGTCTCTCCCCCCATCTGGTCTTTAAATAACCGGACCTTCGACTTTGCTTGTGTTAGGACGAGGTTCTCCTCCTGTTCCTAACATGCTTAGTTTCGATTATCGGAAGGAGCTACTCTGTGTCGTTATGAGCTCATGCCAAAAGAAAAGATATGCAAATATGAAAGAAACTTTTATTTAAGGCAAAGTTATTGGTAATACATTCGTAGATTTTTTGAATCCCATAGCCGCAGAAGGTCTGCTCCCCGTCAGGGTCCTCCAGAGATGGAGTTGATGATCCCAATTGGAGGCCGATCTTCAGCTGCTCCTCCTTCCTTGGCGGCTCCGGTTACGGCAGGGCCCTCGGCCGATCTTCCCTACCTTCAGGTCGGCGTCGAATGAATCTGTCGAGCCGACCTCGTCTGATGAACTCCTCGATCTCGTCTCGGAGCTGAATGCACTCCTCCGTGTCATGGCCGTGGTCATGATGATAGAGGCAGAACTTGTTAGGGTTGCGCTTTCCGGGTGAGTGCGCATCCTTTCCGGCCTCGGCAGCTGCTCCCTGACCTCCATCAATACTTGGGTTTTCGATGCGTTAAGAGGGGCGTAGCTGTGGAATCTTCCTGGGGGAGAGTCCCGCCGAACTCTGCGGTCCGGGCTTCTTGCTACGAGCCCGGGGAGGAGTCTGGACACGCTTGTGTCCGGAGGGAGTTCGAGAACGTGGCCGAACTTCACTCGGCCTTTTTTCAACTGCGGGCTTGCTGGAGTCTCCCGTCTGCCGCTCCTTCACGGCCTCCTCGTCCTTCATCTTGAAGGCTTCTTCTGCTCGGGCATATCCTTCGACCCGAGCCAGCAAATCAGTAAAGTCCCTGGGATACTTCTTTTCCAGGGAAAACAGAAGATCGTTCTTTTGAAGACCACCCTTCAGGATGGCCATCGCGACCGATTGATCCAAGTTCCGGACCTCCAACGCGGCGACGTTAAAATGGTTAACGTAAGCTCGGATGGATTCTCCCTCCTTTTGCTTGATGTTGATGAGGGACTCCGAATCTCTCCGGAGACGCCGGCTGCTGACGAAATGAGCAACTGATGGCTCATCTGATCAAAGGAGAAGATAGTACCCGACTTCAGTGCCAAGTACCAATTTCTTGCTGCTTTCTTCAAGGTAGACGGGAAAGCTCGCACAAGATGGCGTCTGGCGCACCATGGAGCAGCATCATTGTTTGGAAGGCCTCCAGGTGGTCAACCGAATCCGATGTCCCGTCGTAGCTCTCGAATTGGGGGAGCTTGAAGTTCGGCGGGATTGGCTCCTGCATGATCATCTGAGAGAAAGGAGGGTCAGTGCAGATGTCCTCACCGTAAGCAGTAGGAGCATAGCGGAGCTCTTCGATCCGCCGATTCATCTCTCGGAATCTTTGATCCAGGAGGTCCTCTCGACTGCGAGTCTCAAGGATCTTCTGGTGGAACGGAGGTAGGGACTCTCCGGAGATGGAATCATGATCGAATGGTGGGCTCTCCGCCTTCTGCTTCCCCTTTCCAGGGAAGACAGGGTGACTTGCCCAAGTGGACCACCCAGTCACCGGATTCTGGAACTCCGACGATGCTCTTTCCAGCCGCACTGATACCTGCGGCTGCTGCTGTATGGCCTGCACTGCTTCGGTGAGGCCCCTGACCTGCTGAACCAGCAAGTCAAACTGCTCCATGCCGACTGCCGTTGCCGGAGGAGCCTGGAGAACTGGAGACGAGGCCGGAGCTTGCGGAGCTCGCTGAGATCTGGCTGCGGAGTGATGGATGCCTTTCGGGGAGGCATCAGGTGGAGATCTGACAGAAGATGGAGAAGAAAATGTCAGAGAAGATGACCAGAGACAGTCCAGTTGAGCACTCCTTTAAGAACAAGGGTACTGCGAAGACACAGACCCTTCCTCCAGCACCAATTCTGTTGGTGCAGAATTCCGCCGACGTCGGAGAAGCTGGAGTTGAGATGACCGCGGCCGCCGCCGGGACCTGCAAGGAAAGTCTAAACCGAAGTTGGGGGTGCTCCGGCAAGACCCTCCAACGCTCAAGTTAGTACTCTGCTTCAACAGAAATGGAGCACTCAAATAAAATTTTGGCAGAGTTTCGAGATAGAGTTTAGAGCTTAGAGAAGAACGTATCTGGGGGTCCCTTTTTATAGACGGAAGCGTAACTGATTGACAGCACGTCTGTAACTGCCTGGTAGTGAGCCGTTCAGGGCCACGCGGAGTTTGTTATGGAGAGTAGTGGCGTTAGGGGGCCGTTCAGAGCCACGTGGAGTTTGTTACGGAGAGTGGAGTGGTGTCCGTTGTCACGACTTGCCAGAGAGTGGTGGAGCCACGCAGAATCCATTACAGAGAGTGGAGTAGGGTAGTGGCCATTGTCGTGACTTGCCCGAAAGTTCAGATCTGTCGGCTGAAGCTCGACTGGGATGTCTGATGAAGCGGAATGACTCTCTGTCTCATCAATCCAGGAAAAGCTCGGATGTTTCCGAGGTTGCTACGGGTCTACTGTTGTTGGATGCCTAGAGCGTTGATGCTGCAGACGGAAGTCATCTGCTGTAGAAGCTCGGACGGGGATTTTCTATTGGAGAAGTCCGGTTTCATGAGGAATCCGGCAGAGGGTCGTCCGACAGTGGAGTTCGGATGGCGCTGTGGAGGTTCGTCTGCTGGAGGAGTCTTGAGGACACTGGAGAAGGTCGAACGTTGGAGTTCGAGATTTCAATTCTGTCGTAGAAATTCGGACGGAGTCCGGCTCTTGTAGGAGGCTGAAAGGAGGCCGCTTATTGTAGAAGCTCGGTCGAAGATCGGTTGTCGTGGAAGCTCGGATGGAGATTTCTTATTGTAGAAGTTCGGAGTAGTGATCTGGCTGGTGGAGCCTGTCCCGTTGTAGAAGCTCGTCTGGGATCCATCCATCGTAAGAGCTCGGCTGGGATCCGACTATGAAGAAGCTCGACTGAAGTCCGTCTGTAATAGAAGTTCGGAAGGAATTCGTTTACAGTAGAAGCTCGGATGAAATTCGCTTACAGTAGAGATTCGGAGTAGACCGCCTGCAGTAGAAGTTCGGAGTAGACTGCTTGCGATAGAAGTTCGGCTGAAATTCGAAAGGCGATCGACCACCGTAGAAACTTGGATGGAGTCTGATTACTGTAGAAGTTCTGCTGCTGAAGAAGCTCGGTCATTGACGAAGTCCGGAGGAAGTTCGGAGTAAAGTCGTCTGTGGCCGGGAGAAGTCTGGAAGGGATTCGGAGAGTAGTCGACCACTGTAGAGAATCGGCTGAAAGTGAAGTTTAGAGAGCGTTTGGTGCAGTCCAGTAGATGAATGGAGAAGCTCATTGTCGGAGAAGTCCGGATGGTATTATGGAAGCTCGGACGGTCGGGGGATTCGGAAAGACGCCACACAAGGTCGGAAGCCGAAAAAGCCCTGGAAGGGTCGGCCTTTTACAAACTTCGGCTGGGGTTATTTTATACCCAATAGGGCATAATTCCTTATTTACATGCAATATCTTAGGTAGCTTAAATAATATTCACATAAATAAGTTTCTAGTAGGTTCTCTTTTCTAGTCAGTTTGTCTATATATTTTATGGTATTTAGTCTACTAAAGCCTTAGATCTAATTGACGTAACCTAGGAACCCAACTATACAATTGGCCTATCCAACTAACCTAATTGACCTAAGTAGGTAGACTAACCCATCTTGATGATAATAAATAGATGTGAGAGGGGCAAAGGAAAAGAAGGGTAGCTAGGCTAGACAAGCACATCCACATGCTTGCACACACAGAGGAGGAGGAGGAGGGAAACCTGGGCAAGGGTTTGAGGATCCTACTATCAATATACAGCAAGTATCTCTACCATGTGTCCTGTATTCAAGTTAAGTTTGTTTTGTTAAATCTCATTGTCACTATCAAGCCTATGTGTTGTTTTGAAATTTTGTTACCTACAGTCCTTTCAGAAATCTATAGTTTCAGAATCTGTTATCATGCATTTTGAATAAAGATATATTGAACTGCTGTATCTCTGAAACATTGATTTTAGAACTTCACTACAAAATGGTATCACTAAACCTTCACTCAAATCTTTCTAATGATAATTTGACATGGGTTCTATTCTAAAGGTCATTTGTTGTGAAAGAAAACTCATATTCTTTTGACTATGTGAAAAGTTTACTTGTTGAACTATGGAGTTCACTTCATCTATTTTTCAGATTAATTAGCGAGGGATATAGTATATATTTACAAAGAAAGAGACTTGGTGCTCCATAATTGATTTTGGATCGAGTGACTATTGAAATGACACCAAAAAATAGTAGTTTGCACTTTGCATTTTGTTTGTACCTTTGAGGGCAGGATTGGCGGAACCATCCCAAACCGTCTCGTTTGAGGTGTGCAAAACCATACCGGTGGTGGACCAAGATAGTCCCGGCCTTCAAAACGAGACACCAACAAAAAACGAGGGAGGGAGAAGAAAAGAAAGGAAGAGAGAGAGAGAGAGAGAGAGAGAGAGAGGAAAGGGAAAGGAAGGAATGAAAGAGGGAGAAACGGCCTCCATAGGCCGCCAGAGGGCCGCCAAGGCCACCTCTGTTGTTGCCAAGGCAATGGGAGTCGTCCCAATCTGACACAGCCGAGAGGGGAGAGGAGAAAGGGGGGAAGGGGGAAAAGAGAAGGGAAGGAAAGAGAGAGGAACAAATGACCTCCAGAGACTATCGAAGGCGCTGCAAAGGCAATGGGCCTCTGTTCGATCGAAACAGGAGCTTCGACCCCTATTTCATTTTTTTTATTTTAATTTTATCAGATGAAGTGGGCAACTCTGTTGCCGACTTTCCAATTATTTTTTTTTCCAATTTTTGATTTTCCATTTCCAAAGCCCCTATTTCAATTGAATGAAGGCCCACCACCTCAGCAGCACCTCCGGCGGCCTTCGGAGCCCTTTTCTCCCTCTCTCTTTCCTTCCTTCCCCTTCTCTCTCTCTTTCCCTTCTTTCCTTCTCTCCCCCTCTCTGCTACGTCGGATCGGGACGATGCTCGCTGCCTCAGCAGCGATGGCCTCAACGTCCTCTGGAGGCCATTTCTACCTCTCTTTTTCCTTCCCTCCCCTTCCCTCTCTCTCTTTTCCTCTCTTTCCTTCTCCCTCTCCCCCTCTCTCTGTGTCGGTTCGAGCTCAACATGAAATGGTACAAGAGCGTACTAAACCATACCACCAGTCGATTGGTCTAGGATCTGATACCGACACAGCAAACCTTGTTTGAAGGTATACTATTATGTAAAACAAACCACATTTAAGTTTTCAAGTGTATTTCATTTATAAGTCATGAATTATAATACATTTTTAGTTATGCTATGTTGGATTTAATGGTTTCTTTACATATTAACACAACTTTTGATCAGCTAAAACAAGGTTATGAAAATCGATACCGATGACCGTACTGATCACCAATCGGTTCGATATCCGTACTGACACACGGTACAGTAGGCATGCCGGCCAAATCAACATGCCAATTTTTTTAGAATTTTTTTTCATTTTCTTTTAAGGAGGTGTCCAATCAAATTTTACGGATTATTGAATATTTTGAAATCAAAATTGATATTTAGTGATATTAATTAATATTTGTATCACTCTAATACACTTTTAATCGTGTGTGACACAAATCTAAGTATGACATTATGTTATTTAGCATTCTAAATAATCAATACATGAAATACTACTTTTTTTTCCAAATTTAGACCTAGGCCAATATACATAAAATGCGTCAAAATTTTGATAAATAGGCACCAAATTTATGTCGAAAGTAGCTTGCAAATCCATAAATAATAATCTGAGTTTATAATTATTTTTTAAAATTTATTTTTTTATAATTTTTTATCTCAAATATATATTTTTAATTTAAAAAATTTTATACTTAACGAAAACTAATGATTTTAGTGTCATTGTGTAGATCATCCATAGATCTACAAAATATATTAAAATCATGCCAAAAAAAAAAACTTTGACATGATTTTTTCTTATTTTTTTATTTTTCATGAATCTAAAAAAAAAAGAGAGGAAGAGAGGAAAGAGAGCTAGGAAGGAAAACGTACCATTAACCCATGTTTTCCTAGAATTTTTCTGCTGCTCGCAGTGCTAAGAAGTGAGAAAGAGAAAGATTGAGAAACACAAAGAAGAAGTCTTTCAAGACTTCTTCTCTGTCTCAGACATAAAAACATCCCAACAAGAGCCAAACCGGATGATTCGGCTCGAAACAACTACGTACCGCCCAGTTCAAGCCCAAATCGTCCGATTCATGCTTGAATCGGGCAATTCATAATATTTGTTTTATTTTCGGATGCCAAAAATCAGATCTGAACCAATATAATTTGGCACCGATACCAAGCAGTTCGGGTCGATTTTCAAAACCATGAGTTCAAAACTTAAAACCGTCAACCAAAGATAGCCGAACCAGACTGAACCACCCGATTCGGCCTATGCCAAACAAAACTAGCATGAGATCGGGTCAGTTTAGCCCCTAAAATCGAAATGGGCACTAAACCGGTTCAAACTGGACAGTTCGGTTCAGTATCGAGCCGAACAAACCGGTTCAACCCAGTTCATGGAAAAGTGGCCAATTTTTCATTTAAAAGTGAGATGAGCAAGAAAGGCTCCCAGGCCTTCTCTTGCTCATTTCTCGTTCATAAACAAATCTTCCCCCTCCCCTCCACAACAAAAAAAAGAAAAGCCACAAAATAAGAAGAAATCAATGATTTAAGGTACGCAAGCTTCTCTCCCACCTCCCGTGCTCCCTTACCTATTTTTTTCATAGAAGATTGAAAATTCATAGATATTAGAAAAACAAAAGGAGATCATGCCAAGTAGGATGCAGCTGTAAATGACCTCTCATGTGAAGTAGGATCCATGGACATATCAGGTTCATACTCGTATTCTGAATCTTCTTATCCACAGCCATAGATAGCTTATGATCCATACAGATATAGATATGGTGTGTCCAAGACATCGTCTTCCCATGACTTCGATAATACATAGCCTGGAGCATCTTACGGATTGGATTTTACTACCGACATATTAGGATGGGCCCTTCCACCATCATATTATCGATCCGAGGATACCTTTTAGAGCCAAAGCTTCAACGAGAGATCTGAGACTAATATAAGATGAGTATATAAGACTACAATGCTGCTTGGTTAGAGGGATGGATTGATGTAGCTCCTAATATGCAAATAATCAGGATATTTACGAGCGACATCGGTACTCGACAAGATTCTAAATCTCGATATGTATTGATTAAATACATACAATTAACTGTATCATTTCATTCTTTATATCTTTTAATTGATTTGAGCATTTTAGAATTCAATAATACCTAATCCTTGTAAGATTGTCCCTAGGCTACTTGTAACTTATAACGTTGCCCCCTTTTGACAAAACATCATATCGAATTCAGATGTGCATTACACATGATTAAGGGTGTATCCGAGTAATACAAATATCAAATAACATCAACAAACATCAATTTGGGCTTAAAATCATTCAAAAAAACCTAAAAAGTTGATTAGATATCTTAAAAATCAAAAAATATTGAAAAAAATAAAAACAAAAAAAAAATTGGCATGCCTGTTTGGAACCAACACGCCTAGCCATACCATGTGTCAGTATGGCAGCGATTAGAACCGGTTGCTGACTAGATCCTGGTACCAATTCAGCTAACCTTGTTATCAACCCTTAGGATTCAAGTAAGTTCGAGAGCTAGGGCATGACAAGATCACACACCAAAATGTACTAGGTAGGAAGAAGCACCAAGAACCTAAAGAGTGCACAATCTCATGAAGAAGTCTGCAATCTGAAGCCTTTAATGAGAGATTGTGTACAGCATAGTGGTCATGAATTAAGTGAGAATCAATCTTCATATGCTTGGCTTTCTTAGAAAAGGCCATATTGTTGGCAATATAAACAGTAATATCTTCAGTCTTCACCAAAATAAAGAAAATAGCTAGAACAATGAAGACCATCTCATCAGAAAGTGGTTGTCAAAGCCAAACCACCTCACATGCAATATCTGTCACAGCATCGTACTTAACCTCAGCTATCGAGAAGGAGATAGTCCATTTGGCCCTATAAGATAATAACAGAGGCACCAAACAACACAATAACCACTGAGCAACCAGCAATCTAATTAGGAAACTCCTCCATAAACACTGCATGCTGAGACAACAAACTAGGCAGCTAAGGGACAGGAAAATTCAAATTTTAGTTACTGATTCAGGTCTTTCTTTGCAAATTCACATACTTTGGGGATTCATTCTTAGCTGAAAAAAATGTTTACCAAATAAATTCACAGGCTATACTAGGTGTCATCACATAAGTACCAGAGCTTTCAGCATCCTCCTTATCCAATAATCTACCAAAATCAGAAGGTTTGCATATCAGGGCAAATGATTTATTCGGATCAATAACGTAATCATACCAAGAGCAGTTTTAAGAGAAGATTCGACATAATTTGTGGGACGCTCGGTGCTGTACAACTTCTCCACAGGAAACAATGTCCCTGGGACATTCAACACAGGACAACCTGAAAAAAATCTTGATACCTTTACACCATCCAAGGTTGCCGAGGTGATAAGAACTTTTAAATTTGAAGAACGTGTCTTGATTAACCGTTTCATCAACCCCAGCAATATGTCACTGCCAAAGCATGGGTAGTTAGAAATTGACCACCTCTCATGTAATAGAGACGTGCAGCAGGAACTGACTCAAGACAAGAAACTATAAAATACTATTTAAATTTACACCACATAAATGACCGATTATCAATGATAAGCAAAGAGTGCCTACACAATGAGGTTCTGTTTGCAGAACAACTAAAACAAAAACTAACCTTGCTTGGCATTTTGGATGAGTCCACCAGTACATATTGTAAAGTTCACCCAGATGAAATAAAAAGAGAAGAAAAAGTGCATATGCAACATAATAGGAGGCAAAGTCAAGTATCACTAATGACAGCATGAACATATATCATGACAAAAAACTAGAATAGAACTTGCAAATGAGTCAAACCAACATAGACCTGAACCATCTAGATAACCTCCAATCAGACATGGCAAAGGACAGGATATGTGCATGCAACGAAAGGTTAAGGAGCAACAAGACTGACAATAGAACCGATTAAAGAACTAACAAACAAAATGGCCACAAAAATTCATACTATCAAGTTGCCATCAAGAATGAATTCCATGTGTACACAACAACTTAAAGTAGTCTGTCAAACTACATAACTGTGGCTTCTAAAGAACTACCTCAAATTAGACATGGCAAAGGACAAGATATGTGAATGCGATGAAAGGTTAAGGAGCAAAAAGACTGACAATAGAACTGATCCACTAAACTGAACTCTGTAAAAGATGAATCACATTTTGAGGAACTAGCAAATAAAATGGCCACAAAAATTCATACTATCAAGTTTCCATCAAGAATGGATTCCATGTGTACATAATAACTTAAAGTAGTCTGTCAAACTACATAATTGTGGCTTTTAAAGAACTAACCTCAAATTAGACATGGCAAAGGACAGGATATGTGAATGCAACGAAAGGTTAAGAAGCAAAAAGACAGACAATAGAACCGATCCACTAAACTGAACTCTGTCAAAGAAGAACAACTTTTTAAAGAACTAACAAATAAAATGGCCACAAAAATTCATACTATCAAGTTTTCGTCAAGAATGGATTCCATGTGTACACAATAACTTAAAGTAGTCTGTCAAACAACATAACCGTGGCCTTTAGTAGAAAATGTATCACCTATGAGAGAAGATGCACCCAAGATTAATTTTGTACATGCTATGCGATGTTAAATGTCAAAGCAAAGCCTAAAAAAAACACAAAGAAGCAAAAAAAGCAAAGCTGTCAATAGGTAAAAGGCAAAAAGCATAGTAACATATGCCCAAAAAGAAAATAAAAGCATCTTAAGACCTCTTAAGACCCTTGTACGGTCTTTAAGTACTTTTGATTTGGTATAAATGATGAGACGAGAGTTAGGAAGATGTCTCAGTCCCAGGTACAAGAAGAAAAATTAAAGTAACAGTCAGTAGAATCAATCATACAAGTACCTTTGATTTGGTATAAATGATGAGAAGCATTTAAATGAGGAGAGAACAGGACAGAGACAGGGGGAAATAGAATCAATCAATTATATAAGTAAACTGATCTCTTTTTTTTCCCATCATTATCTACAGCCAATATATATGACCAAACATGCAGCTTAACACTGCAGTAAATGACTTTCAGTGACCACATTATCCCTATTGGACTACTCAAGGAAAATTTTTGATGACCCAACTTATGATGACATTTGTAGTTCTTTTAAGTTTATAATAATCTGTTAAAACATGACAGTTTTAAACTGATTTAAGCAAACTTTTGATCACTCATAATAGTATGACACTTTCAGTACTCTTCAGTCATTAATAACCCGTGCATCATGACTCTTAAATCACTAACATTGACCAATTAAATTTAAAAGAATAGCATACATATAGCATCTCATGCATATTATCACCCCCAAGGAGTTATATGATCGCCTCTTATCACATTAGCACATTGTCACTACTACTTACAAACATAAGAAAATAGTAATGTTACAACCAAACAAATAATCCCTACTCATATAGCCAATCCTAACAACATCATAACAATTTTCCCTTAGTCAAAGAAAAAAGTCCTTTTGGAATGCATATGCAAACACAGAATTTCCACAATCATGCTTGTGTAGCATTTTCTCCATTGCAGATATCGAGTTCTCTTTAAACAATAGGAACTTGTCATGATACTGAATTTATAAGAAATTAAAATTGCAAATTTGTCAATAAGATGAAAGGCAAGAAAGCATACAAATTCATCTATTACATGTCAGATTAAGAGTCAGGAAGTAAATATATAGTTCCCAAATACAGGAGGAATAAGATAATATAGAGATCTCTTTCAGAATGAGAGGAAGTAGGAGAAGAAGAGTGGCAAAGATCAGAACGAGAAAAGAATGACTGGAAAGAGAATAATAAGAAAGAAAAGGATAAAGAGATGAAGATAGAAGGAAGAAACAAAGGTAAGCAGAAGAGAGGCAAATGTGATGAAAATAAAGCAAGCAAACACCTTTTTTCAACCATTAACTGTAACCAATATGTATCAGGACTGTTTATTCTTTAATTTCCCCAATTATCACAACATGACACTTGGACAACTCCTGATTACTCTTTAGTAAGTCATTCTATCATCACTACTAGATTTAACTTTCATGACTGTGTCATATCATGACACCATGACTTTTTCATCACTCTTAAGGACTTTGATCCATTAACACCATTAACTCTCAGACCATCAGTAATGACTTGTTACGTTTAGGAAGATGGCATATGATATATCATTCAGATGGTTACATTCCAAAAGGGCATACCTAACACATGACACACTATCACTGTTAAACACTAATGAAGGTAAATAAAATGCTGACAACTAAATAAACAAGGACTCAATAAATAGTCAGCCTTAATGGTGTGCTATTGACATACCACTTCAAGAGAACACCGAGATGGGGCATATAAGAGCTGCAGTTCCATTAGATAAGTGAATTTCTGTAATGCATATAGTACAATATAGTATACACATATAATAGGTATATGTGACATGCAGGAATAATTTCAGCACCCAATGTTCCATTCAATCCTCAAGACAAACATCCATCAATTCTAGAATTTTCTGAAGGGAAAAGGTGAAAAGCTAAATCATTTTTACTAGTTTCAAAATAAAATTACTAACATTGGAAGATATTAAAGCTACAAATTTGTAAGGACATTGAAAAAAAAAAGACATTGTCATAAGACAGTAAAAGATAATTAATGGACAAGTGTGATATGAAATACGTATTCAAACTACGTTCATGGGCTTCATCCAAAATAATGACCGAGTACTGCTCTAACTCTGGATTTGATAGACTCTCACGAAGTAGACAGCCATCTGTCAAATACCTGAGTGTTCCATAGCACAAAGGTTTATTCAAAATATGGCTCATATATCGGATCAATGTTACAAAAAAATGAAAGTTTCAAAAGGGCTAACTAAAATTTCTTACTTAATGCAGGTTCTATAAGAAGTTCGATCTTCGAAACGGATTGCATAACCCACTTCTTCACCAAGTTGAACACCAAGTTCCAGCGCAACCCTCCTACGAACAAAGAAGAGGTAATGCTCAAGTATGTACCCTAATAATATGTATTATGAAGTAATTGTTTATTGCCTCAATTCATAAAAATTTCCGATAGCAAGCAGATATAGATCCAATTTTCTAGAACTAATGACATGGCACAGGGAATGAAAAAAGTGAATGATAGAGGCACCACATAGCTTAATTAGGCAATCATTAAAACAAAGAAATTCTAAGCCATGTCATCTTTTTCCCTCCTCACCCTCATGTTCATATAATCTTTTCGAATGAAGTCACTGCTTTCTAGTTAGACATATTTTAGCTTCTAAAGTGGTAAGTAAATGGACACAAAACGACACATATATTGGTTACAAGTAATCTAATTTGTAACAACAGGACAACCATGATAAACTTTAGCAGAAGCATAGCGAGAAACTAAAGTGCTATGACTCTTCATGACTATATTTGAATGCATAAGAACTTCATATAGTGTACATCAGGTAAATAGATGCTAGAGATTACGATATTTGTAAATTGTCAGTACCTCTAGGTTGTGTGGAAAAAGAAAGGTTTGGACTAATATTGGATTGCATGAATGAAGAACATTAAATAATTGCATCAAATTTCCTCCATGTTGGTTAGTTTATCTCCCAAAGGATAAACCCTTCCCCCCTGCAGACACACCTCCTCTTTTTGTGCGTCTGTCTTTGCCATGATGCTAGCTGTAAGAAGTCATCTGATTGGTAGGGCAGCTCAACCAATCACTAGATATGATAGGCAAATGACATCTATTGCCTTGCAAAGTTAACCTGCATAAGTTGGTCATGATTCAGCTATCTCATTAAGTGCTTTGAGTAGATGTCCACTTTGAGGGTTGACCTTGGTAAGGTCTTTATACTAAATTAGTAAGACAGCTGCTGCAGATCGTTGAAGAAGACATATATGCATGTAAAGTAAGGAACTCTAGTTCTAAGTACGCAAGTCTTTCTGCAACGTAAGACAAAATCATGGGTTTTTAGAATTAAAACCATGATGAGGGGAAGGGAGCCTCTTACCTAGCGACAGACACCGCGGCAACCCTGCGAGGCTGGGTGACGGCAATCATCCCAGAACGGGTGTATCCTCTCCGGTGAAAGATCTGGGAGAGCTGAGTGCTCTTCCCTGAGCCCGTCTCGCCGATGATCACCACCACCGGGTTCTCGTCCACGGTCTCCACGATCTTCCCTTCGAATTCAAGAATCGGGAGCACCGCCATGGGTAAGGATAGATAGGTAGGAGGATCGACAAGCTCGGAGTAGGGAAGAGAAGAGAGGAAGAGGAGCTCGAAATCAAGAAGAGAATTAGGATTTTTGGAGGGCAAGAAGCTTCGGAGGGTTTCTGGGATCCCTCTGTCTCCTCCCTCTCAAATGGCGGAGAGAGTTAAACTGAGCAGAGGGACGTACAGGAGAAAAAGAGAGAGTTCATTACCCAAATAATATTAAAAAAAATTATTTATCAAACTAATATATTTTTTAATTTTTTTATCAAACTAATATAAATTTATAAAATATTATTTGAAATAATATTTTTTTTGATGAAAAATATCATTTTAAATAATATTTTATAGTATCCACGTCATCATCTCCCTATCTTTCATGGATCATCAAAAAAAATTTAAAATCATCATTTGAAATGGCATTTTTGAAAGTACCATTTGAAATGATATTTTTAAAATCATCATCTCAAATGACATAAATATATATTATATACAAAAAAAAAAAATCATACCTTCCTTCTTCCCCTTCTCCGACGGCGATCTCTGGCGGTGCTCTCCTTCTCCTCGACGATCTCCCTCTCTGACGGCGATAAGCCTCTCTTCCCTCCTCTCTTTCTCCTCTTTTCTCCCTCTTCCCCCTCTTCTCTCCCTCTGCAGGTGGCGGCCACCCCACCACCCCCTGGCCCCCAACCGATGGCAACCGCCCCCCCTCCCCACCTGCCACTCCCTTTTGGCCCGACAGTGGCCCTGCGCCCCCCCCCCCTCCTTGGCCCGACGGTGGCCCCCCCGATGGCAGCCGCCCCCCCACACCCCCTCCTTGGCCCGATGGCGGCCCTGCGCCCCCCCTCCTTGGCCCGGCGACGGCCTCGTGCCCCCCCTTTCCTCCCCACCTACCCTCCTTGGCCCGGCGGCGGCCGCCCCGACGGCAAGCGCCCCCCTCCCCACCCGCCCTCCTTGGCCCGATGGCGATCCCCCCCAACGGTGGCCCCCTTTGGCCCAGCGGCGCCCCCCTTTTGGCACTCTGCCGGCGGCAGCCACCCCCTCTCCCCACCCAAGGCCCCCGAGCGACGGTGCCACCCCCAGGCGGCGGCCCCCTTCCCCCAACCACCCCCCCTTTGGCCCTCTGCCAGCGGCCGCCACCTCCCTCCCCCCGCCCAAGGCCCTCGATCGGTGGCAACTCCCCCCAGGCGGCGGCGGCCCCCTTCCCCCAACCACCCCCTTGCTCTCTATTGGCAGCAGCTGCCCTCCTCACCCCCCTAGCGGGTCCCCCTCTCCGCCCGATGCCCTCCCATCATGGCACCCCCGGTCGGTGCCTTCTCGTCGACCCCCCTGCCCCACCACCACCACTCTTTTATTTTTTTTTTGCTTCATTATTATCATTATTATTATTTATCATTAATATTATTATTTGCTATGTTTTATTTAGAAATAGATTCGGACTTGATTCAAAAATGGATCCGAAGCTAATTTAAGAATTTTAAATATGTTGTATTTTATAGAACTGTAGACCCGTCAGTTGAACAATGTAGGATATTCTACGATATCCATACAAAATATATATTTAATTATATATTTTTGTATAGGTGCCATAAAATATATACATTGGTCAATTGATTGTCCAGTTTGGACAGTTTGAGAATTGTATTTAATCCTATAGATAATTATATTAATCAAACGATATGCAGAGAGTTCGAAAAATTTTCGAACAGTATTTTTCTTTAGTTCTCCTCACATATTTTCAGCTATGTGGAGAGAACTAAAGAAAAATACTGTCAAATTTTTTTCGGTCCCTATTGCGTATCGTTTAATTATTGTAATTAACTTATAGAATTGATGCAATTCCTGAATCACTATGACATTTGTAAAGAATAAGGTCATGATCGCCACCACTATTCTAGGATACTTCAACACACTTCAACTTCAAAGAGTGAAAGAAATTAAAGGCTCCAAAGATGCATTTTCAATATTATTTTATGTATTTCTGTGGGATTGTATTTTCAATGTTGTTTTATATTTAGAGATAAATTATATTGTGTGTTTAAGTTGTATTATGTTTAAAATATATTTCTCATAAAATGAATGGCTATCATATTTTTTATACTCTAATACATTTGAGATAATATCATTATTTTAGATTCATTAGCATGTTATTGCTTACGATCCGCGGCATCCAAGCTCTTGAGACAAGAGTATTCTTAAATTACAGGAGCATCATTGGTCACAGACTATTTTAGATAGCGACGTAAGCATTCCAATCCTACTATTACTATTTATATTTTTTATAAAAAAAATTATAAAGTCATATACGTTATCTAATTATTATATCTTATTGCAGGAGCCCAGACACCTTGGACTACGATGATCCAATGCTGACTTTTGAAGGACAGAGTACATTCCATCTAGAGTGTTAGATTATTTACGATATCTTAGATTCTATGGAGTGCATCTATTGATTGCATACAGATGGACGTTGGTTTTATTACTGTCTTGCTTAAGAGATAGCATCCATAGATATACACATTTCATCTTTCATTCGGTGAGGCGACCATCACGTTACAGGATGTCAGCATCCTTACCGGACTACTAGTTGATGGCGATCCAGTTACCGGAGTTGATCCCACACTTACTATTCCGGAGTGGTAGGCTTTGTGCTTATGATTGCTAGGGTTTGAGCCGACGCTCAATTTTTCGATCATTCATAACTCAGGATAGAGCGTTTGGATGATCGTTATCGATATTTTCACATTGAGGATGATGCACCAGAGGAGATGGTGCAGCAATATGTCAGGAGTCAGGTGCTGTTCTATTATCAGATACTTTATTGAACAATATGAAGTTGATATTTTTGTCATTATTGAAGGATTTAAACTTTGCTCGTAGGCTCAGTTGGGACAGTGCCATACTAGCTTGCCTGTACAGGGTTATGTGTCGGGATTCTTATGCTGACCAGAGTGAGATTGATAGTTATCTTGTATTATTACAGGTATGTGAATTAAAAATTTTTATTTTTAATATTTTATTGTAGCTCTGATTGAGTATATCATGTATGATTTTTTTAAAATTTACAGATTTGGGCATGGAAGAGGATGTCAACTATTAGTCCATTACGACGACAGTTGCTCGAGATACTACCAGAAAACATGATCCTGATGTTTCCTTCAGACTAGACGGACTGTTGGGATATAGATATAAAAATATTACTTTATTTACATGAAATTTAGTACTATTTTAAATTCGATAAAATTTATTTAATATGAGTAGACTGTCAAACAGATGGAACATTGCATTCAACGTTCATCACGTATCGATGAGAGTGGCACAGGTTTATAGGTGCCAGCTGGATATATTAGTTGATACACATAGAAGGATAAATTTGATTTATTTATAAATATCATTTTACAGTATTCATAATCTATTAAAATTTTAGCTTACTAATTTTTTTTTATTTTAACTCTATCAATTTTTGTGGGAGCCATATACAGATGAGATATTAACTATATTGCCGCAGATGTATACAGTTGGACATGACATATAGACTGCTAGGGTGTCACTTATTTATTTTGATGTGATGGAGTGATATTTTTTTGATCGTGTCATGTGGCAGTTTGGCCAGATTCGAGATATCCCAGAGTAGTTTGATACCAGTCAGAGACTTCATCATATTGATTGACGAGGGAGAGCTCGTATTGACTGACGTATCAGACATGCAGAGTATATCGCCATTTGGAATGTACATCGAGATCACATAGTTTATGGTGATCCCATTTTAAAAGACCGTTCATATACCAAAAACTACATGGCTTAGTTTTTTAGTATTACAGTGTGAGTTATTGGACAGCCTCGGTATATGAGGGTGAGAGTTCTGCTGTGCATCTTTTGATAAGACCACAAAAATTATACTTTATATCAATGTCTTTACTTCTAATAATTAAGATTGCAAAATATTTTATATAGTTCTGTTATATCTTTGTTTTATGTTTTACAGTATATTACTAATTTTATTTTTATTATGTAGACTGATTCTATGTCAGGTCTTATGTTGGACGTTCGTCGTGCTTTTATCTACGACCGATGAAGACGAGCGGATCCGGATACTGCGTGAGATAGAGAGAACAAGTTTGAAAATATTGGTGGCGATTGGTGTTGACCCAGATAGATGTGTGCATTGGTATGGAGCAGTCGATACGCTAGATATGAGATATACGTTGTCACCATACGTTCCACATATGCCATCACCACATATTCCTTAGATGTCATCACTACATGTTGCACAGATACCACCACCTTTTGATCCACAGATGGTAGGGCCTTCTTCCTCTTACATATCCCAGATGACATCATCAGGTACCAGTTGACCACATGAGTATGACATTTTCTTTTCAAATCCATCCGTATATCCAGATGAGGGGGTTGAGAAGGTCACTCAGCCTGTAGATACTCTGACAGCACCAGTTATTCCTGAGTAGTATGACCAACAGACCTCCACGGATATGGGGGAGGAGCCGTCACGGCAGATACAGGAGCAGGAATAGCCGTTAAGGACCTTTCTGAAAAGGTCCAAGTGACCACGGGCACCATGACTTCCTCGTGGGATTTTATATTTTTTAGATTTGTACTTAGTATTTTTGAACAGTTATTCTTAAGTAGTATGACCAGCAGACCTCCACTGATATGGGGGAGGAGCCGTCACAGTAGATACAGGAGCAGGAATAGCCGTTAAGGACCTTCATGAGAAGGTCCAAGTGACCACGGGCACCAGGACGTCCTTGTGGGATTTTGTATTTTTTAGATTTGTACTTAGTATTTTTGAAACTTTTATTGTACTATTTTTTATACACTTGATATTTTTATTCTATTTTATATTATTCATTATTATTTTTATCAAAATTATTTTAATTTCAAGTGATCGGATGTTATGTTTTGTAGACATAGATACACATAGTCTCATGTGTCTCAAAAGATTATGAGAGAAAAAGTTATGCTAAAAGGGCTATAGAAATTATAATACAAATAATAATAATATGTTGGGTAATTTAATTATATCTCTTGAAATATTCAAAAATAAGCTAAATCAGACAAGTCGGTGGGGAACCAGTAAAGTTCAGACTGATTTTTCGACAAATGAGATGAACCAGACCGCATTGGTACATCTCGATATAGTACGGACACGAATCGCTACGTACGGTGCGGTATGGACTGGTACAGATCGGTAATATATCGGTACAGTATGGTGTAGGCACCAACTGCTCGATGCGGTATGGTTTGGGTCGATATAGATCGGTACGGTATCGGTACGGGGATGATACGGATTGATTTTCTATTTTTTTGGGTCATTGAAGGGCTTTGAAAATATTATTTAAAATTAAAATTTATTTGATTTCAAAAATATCATTACAAATGATGATTTTTTTTATTTTTTTTTTAAATAATATTTGAAATGGCAATTTTGAAAATGCCATTTCAAATGACACTTTCAAAAATATCATTTCAAATGGTGATTTTAATTTTTTTTATCCATGGGGGATGGAGAGGTGGTGATGTGGGTACTATAAAACATCATTTTAAATGATATTTTTTATCAAAAAAATATCATTTCAAATGACGTTTTATAGATTTGTATTAGTTTGATAAAAAAATTAAAAAATATATTAATTTGATAAATAATTTTTTTAATATTATTTGGGTAATGAACTTGAAAAAGTGAAATCATCCATTTAGATTAAAAATTTAGATAAATTATAAAAATACATCCTCTACTTTAAATTAATTTCATTTATACTCTTATATTTTAAAATATATTAAACTGATCTTCCTATTTAATAAACTGTTCCAATATATTATATAATATGAAAATACTCCTCTCTTATTTGAAATAATTTCGATAGCAATCCTTCCGATTCCAAAGATTATTCCTTTTGTATTCCTTACTTCCATATTCTTTTCTCAAATGATGACCATGATCCTATCTTTTGTTCAAGTCAGATAGTCTCTCCTTCTCTATATATGAGTACAACAACCTCCTAAGGATCCAATTTTTCTCCACCATAGTGGTGAAGAAGGATTTTCTTCTCTTTTTTGGCCGGTAATGTCTTTTTTTTCAAATTTTTTTTTATAAAATCATAATTTTAGTGAATATTATATGCTTATTTGCTTGGCTAAACCTAAATTAAGATATCATGATTATAGATTAGAGATGGAATTTAGGCTTTTCCTTCCATGACAATATAATGCTATTGATTTTTGGATATGATATCATATTTTATTCTTTATTATTTACATACAATATTCATTGATATGTATTCTTTAATGGCTCCTTTTATCTATGGTCTCTATTCTAATTGTTTCACGATAATAAGAGATTGTGGTCTTTGTTATACACGTGCATAAATAATTGTTTTGAATTGATGTGGTCTCTTGTAAGTATTTTTTTTTTTAATTTGTGACCCTTTACTGTGGTCCTACCATAAACTTATATCGCATCATTTTTAATGCACAATAAAAGCATTCAAAAGTATCCAAACATGTTCAAATTCGATTGTTTAAGTATGAAATAATATTTTTGATATTTTAAAATGCATAGAATAGTGAAAGTAAGTTTTTAACCACTTTTTGAACTAATATTCAGTACTTTTTGGGCTGATATTTTACTTTTTTTTGGACTATTATTTGAGTTTGTTAACATTGGAAGCATCAAAATTCATTTTGGACTTATATTTTTAGTTTGTTAAACTTTTTCAATACCTAATAACTCTATTTTAGTTTTTTAAAATAAAAATTGAAGTTGTGTATATGAACTTCATATATCACTTTTTCATTATTATAGGGATGGACAGTGATTTTTTACTGTACAGATCCACTGTGCTAGATCAATCAAGCACCATATGAACTATTACTATAGTAGAGGGTTCGTCAAATACTTGATAACTATAACCCAGATAGATTTAATATTATAGAGCTGGAGAATATGTTGGGTCAATTAGGATATATAAATTATATCCAGTTTTAGTACCTCGTGCTTGGATGGATGTTTGAAAATGGCTTGAGAAAATTAGGATGCGAGCAAATATTCTATAGATATTGTCTTCCATAAGAGAGACTGATACAGTGTAAGTACATATGGAGCACCAAGAGGATGCAGTTACTTATGCCACTGCTGGTGCCAGTCAAGAAGCTACTACAGCTATTGCAGTAATGCCTTCAGTTACTATATCTCCTCTAATTATTGTAAAGATGCCTCCTTAAGGAGATAGTGAGAGTTAGTTAGTAGGTGTCAAGCTCACTACTTAGAAATGCCCACCATCAAAGAAACAGCTACATCCACACCAAAGATTTAAATCAAAAGAGTAGTAGTAAAAAAGGTTGACGTAAGAAGACCGCCTATATTTGAAAAGTCTAAAGATAATCGAAAACTAAAAAAGGTTACAACTGCCACTTCGAAGTCTATACTTAGCAATGGCAGCTGAGTGATGCATTATTTAGTCAGCTAAATGAGTTAGACAACAATAATAATGATCTATTTGATTAGTATGCAAACAAAAATATTATCGATAAGGAGTTAAGATTAGCGGTGGCAATCGGATTGAGTCGATTTAAATGGGCCAAGTCAGATGTGGATCGGATCAAAAAATTTTAATCTTGAAATTGGCTTGTTCATTAAACATGTTAGAATTTACAACCCAAATCGAACATGTTTAATAAACTAATAATCCGACTTGATATATTTAATCTATTTATCAAATGAATAACCTATTAACCCAACCCAACCTGATCTGCTCAATCTGTTTAGTAAATGAATAATCTATTGGTCCAACCAACCCAATCGGACCTGTTTAACTTATTTAAATCAAAATCTATTAGCCCAACCTGATCTAATCCGACCCAACCTATTTAATACATCAAATAGCAAAAAAATAAAAATCTAAATATAAAAAATATTGCAATAAATTTTTTTGGATAGCATTTACATTCAAGAAGCATCTACATTCAATCTTTTTTTCGGAGGCTACAATTTACATTCAATTTTTACAAGAAAGTAAATACTTAAAATATTTCAAAAATCTTATATAATATTTATATTCAAAATTAGGTATAATGAATAGAATTCAGCATATTAGCCCAAAAAATATATTAATTTCTGTCATAATAAATAGAAATATAATATAACAAACTTTACAATAACATGCCAATATAATTGGCAACATGCAAAACTGGAGAAGACCTTGATCTCAAGATTCTCTGCTTTTTGCCTATGAGTATGTGACCATTAGAGTTGGACACAAAAATTTAAACAAAATATATTGCATAGAATAATTAGGATACAGTCATACAATAGATAACCTTAAACTAAACAAAGTATTCAAGACTATAATAAAATTATAATCTAAAATTGTAAAATACGCATATCTAAAAATTAATTTCATCATGAAATAAGAACCTAAATTATAACCACCATATAATTATCCACCATCATAAGTCCATAAGTTTATTGACAATATGCATAGTCAAACAAAAAAAGTCCTAAACTATGATAATATTTATACTCAAACAAAAACCAAAAAGGAGTTCAAACAAAACACAATATAATAAGATAATATATTCAATAAACATGAGCAATACAATCTAAAAAAATATCTGGTCATGATTCATCTTATTATAGGTTGGCATCAACATTGGATGAGCATTGAGTTGATTGGGCTTTATTAATAGAACTTGAGTTTATCACATCTTCTTCAATCTTATCTAACTCAGGTTACAAAATATGTAAATTAAAATATTGCAATAGTTAATAATAAGCATATTTAAAATATATAGCATATTCAAAAATATATAGCAATACTAATATATAGCATATACCTTGACTTTCAAATATCAAATCTCGAGTGCAAATCAATACCTCAATAATATCCGGTTTAAATAAATTATGGCACTTATCAAGTACTCGACCATCAATGTTAAAAGTAGATTCAGAGGTGCTGTAGATATTAGAATAATTAAAATATCATAAATTATATGAAAAGTCCTGGATATCAAAATTGCTTGGCCTTCAAAAAATTTAGGATATCAATATTAGACTTCCTATCAACTCTAGACTCATTCAAATATAATTCTAATTGAAACTTTTATGTAGTATTTACAAAAACAAACCTTTCAAATATATGGAAGTCCTACATTATTGAAAAAAAGAATTAATTATCAAAAATAATACTATATACTAGTATAATACATTTATTTTAGTTTTAAATTATCTTAAAAGCATCTAATTTTATAAATAGTTCAAAAGCTTCATGAGAAGTACCACTTTCTATGTCTCCATGAGTTGATATGCTACTTAAAGCTTTAGAAAAAGCTAGCATATATTGATTGAAGAGAGAAAATATACAATTATGGATGCACATGCTCTCGGTGCAACCATATCTCTTGAATTTTTATAACAATACTTAACAAACTAAAGTTTGTACCAAGGATCCAAAATGACTGCCATTATCATGATTAAACTATGATGTAACCAATATTTTTCAAATTTTTCATACATCTGTCGCATCATTCTTTACATGAAAGTATTTATATTCTGCATCTCTTACCGCAAAGTAAGCTCGATTAAGAAAATTTGACAAAAATATAAGTTCAATGTAGTATATTTAACTTCTAAAAATATTAGAGTAGCATCATAGAACATACTCAACAACTTGCTAATCTTTTCAACTTTTTTCTAATCCTCTTCAAATGGACAATGCTTATAATTAGAGTCATTTAATTATAAATGAAGAAATGCACGTGGGTAAAAAAGAGTACTCTCTAATATCAAAAAAGTACAATCCCATCTTGTAGAAATATCTTGTCTCAAACTTTTTTCTGCTTACTCATTTAACACATTCCAAAAATTTTTATTTTTGAACTTGTAAACCTCTCACATATTTAATACTTTCGCGAACCTTAAAGATAAGTTTATCTATCCCCTTTAATCTCTTTTACACAATTAAGTTAAAATATGAATACAATATCGAACATGAAAAAACTCACCATCCGAGAAGGTGATGGCTCCTTCGGTCTTTATCTCGATTGGGTCCTTAGGTCCTCCTGATCCACTGCTATGCTGCCCCCTAGTGATGGTGTTTATCACTCCAGCCGCTGGTTGGTTCTCCATGGGCTCTCCTTGTTGAGGGGGTTTTGGCAATCGAGGTGGTCTCGGCTCAGCCTTGTGCTGCTCTCTTCTGTGCCTAAGGAATCTATCCAATAACCCACATGGATGAACTTCTTGATCTCATCTCGAAGCTGGATATATTCTTCTATATTGTGGGCGTGGTCATGATGGTAGAGGCAGTATTTGCTTGGATCGTGCTGCTCCAACCCGATCTGCATTCTCCTTGCTTGAGGTAGCTGCTCCCTTATTTTCATCAATATTTGTGCTCTAGGGATGTTCAAGGGAGTGTAGTTGGTGAACCTTCGTGACGACGACATGTGTCGTTGACCTCTAGAGGGACTTCTGGGTCATTGGTTGCGAGGAGTTGTGGATTGCTGACATCAAGGTGGAGTCTTGGATCATTGCTGATCTTCTCACCTTGACAAGATTTTTTTATCTTTTCCTCCCTTCTTTTCTTTAGGTGTAACATTAGCTGAGGTCCCATGCAGTTCAATGGCTTCCTCAGTGCGGACGTATCTTTCTATTCAAGCTAATATTTTGGCGAAGTCCTTCGAATAGTTCTTCTCCATTGAAAAAATGAACGAATTCTTCTAGAGCCCACCTTTTAAGGTGATCATCGCAACAGATTGATCCAGGTCGCATGCTTCAAGGGTGGTTGTGTTGAAGTGGCTCACATAAGATTAGAGAAATTCTTCTTCCATCTGCTCGATGTTAACTAGAAAATCAAACCCTCGATGTGATCTTCTGCTGCTCATAAAGTGGGCCACAAATGACCTACTGAGCTGATCGAATGAGTGGATAGAACTCAGCTTCAAACTTGAATACCAATATCGAGCCGTATTTTTCAATGTGGAGGGGAAAGCTCAGTATAAAGTCCCATTAGTTGCCCTCCGAAGGATCATCAAGATCTTGAAACTTTCCAAATGCTCCACTAGATCAGTGGATGTATCATAGGTTTTCAACTGTGTTATCTTGAAATGACTAAAAAGAGGCTCCTGCATGATATGGAAGTTAAAAGGTGGATTGATATTGAAACCAAACCCATCATTCTGATTCGGGGCTTGATTGTATAATGTCTTGATCTGTTGATTCATCTTTTAGAGCATGCAGTCGATGTTAGGATCTCAGGCCGTATAGGCTTTCAAGTGCCATGATGGAGATCGGCTCAGGATGGAGCCCTTTCTAAAGTGGGGGGTTGAAGATCATCTCTTTTCTCATCTAGGACTCTTGGGTTGGCTCAATCGAATCTGTCTTTCTCACTCTAGGCTATATGGAGGAGGTTGAGGTGGCTCCAATTAAGGCACCTCTTGCGGTACAGGGTTGGTTTGCTGCATTGCATGATCGCTACAATCAGTGTCTGCACTTGTTCAACTAGCAGGTTGAACTGATTTGGATTCACTCCTGCAATTAAACGGGATGGCGGAGGCAGAGCTTTCGGTTGCTGTGCTTGAACGTGGGTCTTGGTCTGATTTTCAACTAGTTGAGATGTGGTGGCATTGGAATGATATTATGGGGTTCCTTTGTGTGGAGCCATGATCTTCGGGTTCATTGCTCCTTCCCATGAATAGGTTTAGCCTTTCCTCTGATGCCAATCTATTGCTATAGATTCTCTGACTGGAGTTGACCTAGTTGGAGATGGACGGCGATAGTAGGACTCAAGCTTCGAAACGGAGTTGATTCTAGTGGAATCCTTTGACACTCAAGTCAGAAATTTGAAACAAATGGGAAGGAGTGAGTGTAACTGGATCTGGTGTCCTTACCTCGAGGATCTCCTATGGACCTCCATTTATAGATGGAGGTTTGAGGTGTCGTGGAAGGCAGGAGTGCCTGGCGTGCCATTTCTGCCATAATGGATGCACCATTTCTGCCATAATGATGCGACATACCCAATATCATCCATCTTATTTGGTGAAATTTGGAGAGTGGGTTACTACCTTATTTGCTCACCGTTAGCTATTTCTGATGATCATGAGATTTGAAAATCCACACAGGGCTAAACGTCAAACTTGTCTATTATATCGATCAAGATTGATTTTTGATGATACGTCAGGTCGGTCGACTCGACCAAGGGCCAACCCATCCAAAGTTACCATCATTGGTTCGAAGTAGGGTTTTCCTAGCCCCATAACAATATGTATATATGTATACATGTATATACAGAGAGAGAGAAAGAGATGGATTAGGCTACACTCAAGTATAGCTAAGTTTGGATTTGGTACTGCCATTCGATCAGTGCATATTTTGAGACTTCTGAACAATCGGTAATTGCTAGTTCATTGCATAAAATAGAAAAAAAAACAATTAATGGGATAAAATAAAATCTACCCAACTCATGATGCACACCGCCCACTCTCTTTTCCTCTTCCTCCCATCCTGTAGAAATAAATACTAAGATTTCTAAGATAAAAATTTATTCCAAAATGATAAACACCTGGTCTATAAATATAAATACAAACATCACAGAAATAAATAGAAAAAGATCTAGCTAAAGTTTTGAATTCTGTGGGATAGAGATGTTTCAATTTATTTATGATATGGGATGTCTAACTATCTTACCCTATCCCATGGTCCTGATCATGCATCCTGATAGATATTCTATATCTATCTTCCATTATTTTTTTCTTTTACTGACTTTTTTTCTTTTTATTCTTTTTCTCCATTCTTTTCTATTTCTCTTCTGCCCTCCTTTTCTTTTCTTTTTCTTATCCTTCCATTTCTTTCTTTTTCCCTTTTTCTTGTTCTTTCTTTTTTTCTTCCTTATCTCCTTTCTTTTTTTTCTTTGTCTTCTTCTTTCTTTCATTTCTTTTTTTTTCATCGTTTCTTTTTTTCATAAATATTAACTAAAGTTTATTATATTCAGGGCATAATTTTTAGCAGTTTAATTTTTAGATAAATTATAAGAAAACCTCCTCAATATTAGCCCATTTCAGTTACTCTCCATCAATTTTAAAAATATCAAGCTAGTCCTTCAAATTTTTAAGATATTCTAAATGGTCTTATTGCTCGCTTACCAACAAATAGTGCCAACTTACTATTTCAATGAACAAAAATATCCTTCACTCATATAGGAGGGCTCACTAGTGAGCAAGGGTTGGAGATGGAGAGACCAGCTATGGAGAGAGAGGATGGGGTCACATCGATTAGCATGGAGGGGGAGGGCAATGTTCAAGCCCTCATGGGTGGGATTGGAGGAGGTGGAGGAGAAGATGTAATATCTTATCCTAAAGAAAAAGGCCCAGAGTCCTAATTTAGGCCCAAAACTAGAAAATTCATATGAATTTTAAAGCAACGCTAAAATAATTGGGAGAAGACTTTTGTTAGGATCTTCTTCCCTTGATCAACTCCTAATTGGAGTTGAAGATTGCCATTGGGGAGGTGTTAGGCTCCTCCTTCCAACTGTATTTAAAGGAAAAAAGATTTTATGTTTTCTTCCCACTGGAGATCAAGAACCTAAGTCGGAGAAATTGCTGGAGTTTCTTTCCAAAAATCATTACTGTGCTTGCCAGAAATCGAGGTTGGAAAGCTTGATGGAGCTCAAGAAATTCATTCCTCTCTTTCTTACCCTTCTCCCTATAGCCTTAGGCACCATTTCAGGTCTGAAAAGAAGGGCTTGGAGTCTCAACTTAGGCCCGAACACTAAAAAATTTACATGGCTTTTAAAGCAAGGCTAAAAACATTGAGAGAAGACTCTCATTGAAATTTTCTTCTCCGACTCCCAATCAAAGTCAAAGATCATCGCTGGAGAGGAGTTGAACTCCTTCCGATTCTATTTAAAGGGAAAAAGATTTTTCTCTTCTTCCTGCTAAAGATCAAGGCCTCAAGCCAGAAAAATCGCTTAGATTTTTTTCTCAAAAACCATCATTGTACCCACTAAAAATCGGGTTGGAAAACTTATTGGAGCCCAAGGTAAGCCTCGACCTTTCTTTGTCTCTCTCTCTTCCCCTTCTCCCATAGCCTCAGGTAGCATCGCCGACCACCGATTTCATTGAAAAATCTATTAAAAGAAAAATCCTTATTTTTAGATCTAATTTTTCGATCATATTTCTCTTTTTCTGACCTTATTTCTCTTTTTTTTGCCTTTCTCTATCATCGATATGTGTCGATGGAGTCCTTAATCGACCCATTGAGTCGACTTGCGCCCATTTGTGAAGTCAGATCATCAAATATTAAAGGATTCATATGTTATAAGGTAAAGCTCTGTTTTATTTATTTTTTTTTTATTTGATCTCCTCACCATCAACCGCTACCATGATCAGTTGTTGCTCATGGCGGTCGACCGTCAGTCCTCCAGTTGATGGCTGCCACCCACACCTCTTTTATTCTTCTTTCCTATTCCAAGAAGGGAGGGTACATGCTCCCCTATTTTGCCTAAGAAAAGAGAAGGAAGAAAAATGAAAAATGAAAAGAGAAAGAGAAAGAAAGAAACAAAAGGAAATGAAAAGAAAAAAAGAAAAAGAGAGGGAGTTTCTCTCTTTTTTTTTTCTCTCTCTTTTCTCTCTCCTCTCTCTCTTCATCTGTTTTCCTTCCTTTCTAGATTATTTCTGTATCTTCATAATTTTCTCTCTCTAGAATTGATCCAATAAAGAACTCTTTTATTAATGATTTTGATCTGACATAAATGAAAAAGATTCTAACCCACAAATGCCAAGCTGCATACTGGCACCCACTTTGGCTAAATCGGGTGTTATTAAATTTGACCACCAATAGTTTCTATTGATTATTTATAATTCATCAAGTTGGTGAGCGGGCTTGGAGGAGGACGATGACAAGAAGGAGAAGATGTTAAGGAGGAAGGAAAGGAGGAGGAAGAAAGAGGAGAGAGAAGAAAGGACATCTCTGACGGAGGAGGAGGGGAGTAATTTGAGCGGAAGGGAAAGAAAAAAGATAGGATAAGGATAATTTGATTATTTTATAAAATGATGAGATGGAGATAAAAATAATTTGATAATTTTATAAAATAATGATATCATCTGATGGTTACGAGATATTATTCTATTAATAAAGATAATTTAAAAAATAATTTAGAATATTTCAAAAATTTGATTCGATGTTATTTAAAATCAAAAAAATATAAATAAAATTAGATTAAAATTGAATAGATATTTTTAAATATTTTTTTGATTTTTTATAAATGTATAAATATTTAACCATGAAACTCATTTGATTAATAGGTAAGTAATTATATTTTATATGTTATGTATGTTGCCAATCACAATTATATATTACATAATTTTATTCATCAAGCACTCATAAAAAAAATAGATGATTATAATTATCGACATGCATAGCTTTGTAGTGCATGTGTTGTAAGATATATTTTTCTTCAAGAGATCGAAGCTGCCGTTATCTAATATTAATTTAATATTTTTTTATCAGTAACATCAAATATAAGTACATATTAGTTAGTATTTTACAGGAAAAAAAAGATTTTTTTTCGATTCATGTCATCCAGCGGAGAAAATATTTTTTGCAACGGTGATATCATATTATCGTTATAAAAAATTAATAAAAAATTAAAAATAAATAAAATAATATAAAATATTATTTATAAAATTAATATAATATATAATAATTGATAAAATATAAAAATTTTTATTAAATTTGATACGATAGCACCGTTGTAATGAATATTTTTTCCCATCGAAGGGCCTCCTCCTTCCATTTTACCGCTCCAAAAATTTAACACAGCATAAATAAATAAATTTAAAATTATTTCCTCGCCGATCCCTTTCTCTCCGTCCAAAGAAAAGGAAAAGAGGGAGCGCCCTCCCTCTCTCTCTCTCTCTCTCTCTCTCGCCCCGACCGTCCCTCGTCCCATTGCGTATCCCAACCCCTCTCCCTCCTTCCTCTCTCTCGCGCCGTGATTCCAAGAATTCTAGGGTTTGGGTTTGGGAGATGGGGCAGCAGACGCTGATCTACAGCTTCGTGGCCCGGGGGACGGTGATCCTGGCGGAGTACACGGAATTCACCGGCAACTTCACCAGCATCGCCTCCCAATGCCTCCAGAAGCTCCCCTCCAGCAACAACAAGTTCACCTACAACTGCGACAGCCACACCTTCAACTACCTCGTCGAGGACGGATTCAGTGAGTCCCCCTCCCGATCGATCTCCCTCCTCTCCCTCGTCTCCCCCTCTCTTGGATTTCGTTTCTTGATGTGATTCTTGGCTCCGAGCCTCCGATCCGCGGTTCTGTATGGTTAAATGCTTCTTTTTTCTTGTTATCTGCACATAGTTAGAGTTGGATCGGATAGGATTCGATTTCTTGGTTTCCTTTGTCACGATCCGGGTTTATATTTGGTAGGTTCGGTTTATTAGCATTTTAGGGTCAGGAGAAATGACGTGTTTTGGCCGATATTTGGTTGTCTCTTTGTTATTAGATCCAATGTTATAAATTTGGCTGATATTCTCCCATTTCGAAATTAATAGGGTCGGATTTATGATATCTAGAAATTTCGAAATTAATATTGGTAGGATTTATGATATCTATAATTTGGGATGGACTAAATGTTACGACGTTTCTTTCCTTATTTTCCATTTCGATATTAACATGGCAAGGTTTCTGATATTTAGAGAACGGATTGGATGACGATCTTCTTCGTTTCTTAGAAGTCGCGTGTTTTGCTGTACTTGTCAATGCTTAGCAGATTTAATATATGTATGCGTGCGTGCATGTACGTATGTATGTACTTTATACATATAGCTTTTGATGGACTGTATTTAGGTCGGCCTCACTGAAGGAGGAGCCACCAAAGCGAATAATTATTATTATGTATTCATGACCAAATCATTGAGGACTGAAGTTCGTGGGGACAGATGAATGCTATGTAGTTTTTTTCCCTCTTTGGTACGAGTTTCATGTAGCACACTACAATGAGTTTGATTTGAGACGTTTATCTGAATCGCAGATTTCTATTATAGCTTGTACATCAGAGGCAAAGTCTTGCCTCCTTTGAGTAGTACTTCTGAAATCTAGAATAAAGCTGACATAAAGATAGCTTTGCTGGATCAATGAGTGCTTTCTATTGGACTTTATATTAGATATATTACTTGGGACAAATGGATTGTGTAATGTTGACAAGACATATATCTCATGTATATTGTGTCTCAGAAGTAATGCATCTCCTGAACAATGGATATTTGGTCTGCAAGAATTAAAATTTGGGATAAAAATCAGATTGAAATGAAAATTGAAAATAAAGAATCAGAATTGGCACTTTATTGTTGGGGCATGAAATGAAGGAATGCAATATAAAGGAATATAAATTCAAAACTACTGTTTTATTGAGTCACTTTTTAATTTATGCTTCTAATTTCATCCACATCTCTAACCTTCCATAATTCATTTTATATCTTCTCATCATCTTCATCTTCTGAGTTTATCTTGTCAAATAATTTATCATACATTTCATGCTGAGACTCGGTAATTTTTTTCCTGTGCCTCTTTTTGTTATTAATTTTTGATGCTTTCAGGTCTTCAAAGTCCAGTTACTTTGCCCTTTGATGAAGCAAACCAAATATTTATTCTATTTACACAATAAATAGTTATGATCAAAAGCAACATAGCTTGATCTCTAACCTGTCTTGCATATGCAAGGCAAGATTCTATATTAATGTACAGATTTTCCTCTGATTTCTATTTGGTTTCCTGTAAGCATGCAACATTGACACTAGATTACTTATTGAAATTGCAATTCAAGGGACAAATTGAACCTTTGCTTTATAAATGCAACCTTGCTAATCAATGCTCTTTTTATGTGAACCCTAGGTCTGTATTAGTACTAATTGGTTGCAAGACTGTAGGGAACATGCTAGTTAATCTCCATCCTTTCGCCCTACAACTGCTTTATAATGGGAAGCATTGTCATAAATGGATGCCCTATGTGGCCTTGACCCATTTGTTATTATGGTCTGGAAAATATGAGGCCGCAGCTTACAGGAAACACCCTTAGGGTTATCCAAATTCAGATAAGGATTCATATCATATTTTTCCTTTCATTGCTTGGCTGCCATTAAGTACCTTTCTATATCCTTTGTCATTTGTTTATTGGACCAATGTTGGCACCGAATATCTTCAAGTAGGGAAGTAGACAAATGGCATGTTGAGCGTGAATAGTACGACATCATATTGTTGTAATAGGTAGACAAATGTTTCCTTCATTTTCATAAGTCATATTTAGTGAACCATGGAGCCTAGGACTGAAGTCTTGATGGGACATCCTGTGGAATATTGGGTCGGGTACCATCCCGAGTGTCGGGATAGGACCATCCTGCAATTGCCCTAACATCTCGTTCAACACGTGTTGGGACATCTCCTATCCCAAGTGTTGGGATGGGGCAAGACACTGGCATGTCCCTTTCCATGGGAAAATCGGAATAGCTTCATCCCATAGGATTTAAACCTTGTTGTAGAAGTTGCTCATTTTTGCTAAAGTATTGCATCATCTATCTTATTGAGGAGTTTTCCTTGTTTACATTATCTCCCCTTTTTTGGATTATTTCTTTTACAGTTGTTGGTGGGTCTTGAATCCCCTATTGTTGCACATCATCTAGTTTCAACAATCATCCTTTGTACGCGAATAATGCAATAGAATATCCTGGAGCTTCAGGAATTCTATATGATTGTTTAACCCTTACATATTGTTTCAAATTGGACCAGCGAATATAGTTGTCTTCTTAGTGGTGCCAAGTTGTAGTAATATAATTAGCTCCTTGTTTGCTTATTTGCCATTATGGATTCAATAAATTTCACTCTCTAGCTTGATGATTTTTGACTGTTTAAGGAAGAAAATGCATAGTCATGAGATAGTAAGATGCATGCAGCTTTAGGTTTAGTAAACCCATTTCATGGTGGCTTAATTTTGCTCTTGGTCAAGGAGGCAAATTGTTCAAGTTTTCTGTAACATCCTTTCCTTTGTAAAAGTTCCTAAAAGCTTGGAGAATGATGTGCTTATTTAGCGACAGAAAGCCTGATAACTTGTAAGGAAAGGACTAATCATGCTATTAGAGAACGGTATGCTGTGTGCACAAAAGGACAACCTGATTTAAAGTGATGGTGTCCACAGGCTGGTGGAGCAAAATTTGCTGTGTTCAGCTTTGTTTTCTTTGTTGCCTTTTTAGAGAACTTGATAGAATATTGTACTTTGATTCTTGTAGGTCGAATAAATACTATGTTAGAGCTTTTCCCTATTAAATTTTTATAATTGTTGAGCATCAGCATAGCTTTCATCTAATTAGCATGCAAGATTGATGGTAATACTTTGTTTGGGATAATGTTGGATTGTTTGCTTTTAGCAACATGTTATGCATAATATCCTATCTTTGTTTAGGAGTTTGTCTAAAATAATTTTCAAAAGTTTTCAAGGTTGATTTTGTATTTATTATTTGGTTGCCTTAGTTGTTGCATTGTACCAGCGTCGTGCTGCATTGGAACCCGAGTGCAGTGAAAGTGAACAAGGGTTAACGAGGGCATTCCCTAGAAGCGAATGCATCACATTGGCTCTCAGCTGTGGTGAGAAGTAGGCAAGAGTTCTCATGCTTTAATTGATAGGTGTGGATAAAGAAGCTAGTCCAAGACAGTAGGATACCTTTAGCAACTTGGAATATAAGGTCGTTGACAGGAAAATGATGGAAACTAATAGATGCAAAAGAGTTCATATAGTTTGCTTGAAAGAGGCTAAATGGATAGGAGAAAAAGCAAAGCAAGGTAGTGAAACAGGTTATAAACTTTGGTATAATGGGAAAGAAACAGAATAGGAATTATTATAGATAAGAGTTTAAAAGAAGGGTTTTACACATGCATTTAGTTTTAGTAAAATTAGAAATAGAGATGAAGGTGGAGTGAAAATTGATGATCATGAAGTGTTTAAGAGTGACCATTTTTGATACTTTGGATCAATTATTCATGAGGAAGGGGAGATTAAAGAGGATGTTATCCATACGAATAAAGGATAGATAAAAGGGTGAAGTGAAACTGGGATATTATGTATTATAAGATACCTACAAAGTTGGAGGAAAAAATTTTATAGGACAACCATATGATTAGTTATGCTTTATGGTACGCAATGTTGATCATTTAGAAAAAAATATACAAGATGAGTGTTGCCAAAATGAGAATGTTAAGATGGATGTGTGGTAATACAAAAGAGACAAAATAAGAAATAAAGTCATTTGTAAAAAGGCAGATGTAGCATCAATTAAGGACAGATTGAGATAAGGATTACTTAGATATTTTGGACATGTATGACATAGGCCAAAGGATGCACCAATACGAGGAAGTGATGTGATATATTTCGAAGAAAAGATAGGTGGAGATAGATTGAGAATCACATGGGATGAAGTAGTAAGGGATAACTTGTCTCTACATCTTTCAAAAAGTTGTGGCCCTAAACAGATTGGAATGGACGAAAAGGATTAATAATGCCAACCCTAACTAGTTTGGGATTAAGGCTTAGCTAAGTTGAGTTGAGTAGAAAAGTCCTACTAGTTGACTTCACGATTATTTTTAATCAAAGATGGATTCCTTAATCTCTTTATTGTTTTTCGCCATTCACGTATTTTTTGTTCTCTTCTAGTGTTCCTTAACCTTCCTACTCTTCGGAACACAATGTTTTTCTTTTGCTTCCTCATATCATATAAATTGCTAATAAATGGCATGCATAGCTTGTAAATTCAACAAATTTAGCTGCCAACTTGGACCCCAATTTCAGAGTTTAGGGTGGTACGTAAAGCAATGATCTTATTCGTTTGTTCAGAACTTCAGATTGGGTGACTGATTTAAGTTTCTTTAGATTTCATTGATATTTATAAATGGTTGGAATTATTTGGGATGCTGATTATCTTACAGAAGAATAAAAATAAGAAAAATTACAAACATAAAGAACAAGCCTTATCCTAACTCCTAGTGCTTGATCCTTGTCATTGATACATATTTAACGTTACATCCTCAACTGTTGTCACTTTCGGGCTCCATTGAATGATCATTGAACATAATTTACAATGGCTAATCCATCGAAAGTGGGTCAGCCATACAACATGCCTCTAAGTTGAGAAGGCTCCACGGAAAGATGTATCAATTCTCTAAAAACATGCTGAATTTCTAGCCAAGGCAACTTTTGGCGAGGACCTGCTATGAAATGTGCAAGGCTAATCAGAATGTGAGGGGCTTGCCTCAAGGGAAATTAGTAGTTACCCTCCAAAATTACAATAGACCTAAAAATGTGAATAAGGGGAAAATGACAAGGTTGATAAAGAGAAAACTACATAGTCTATTGGATATAAAATATAAGCCAGAGGTTTAAAATTGAAATACATACTTATTGATCATCTTCGCACATTCCCTACTATTTCCAATATATTTATGCAGCTTTATAATGGTTGGCATAATTTTTCATACATTTTGTCTAAATTTCTCATTCAAAACCCTGTGCTTTAAAATTTAAAACACATTCTGATGGATTTCATCTCAATGAGGTCATGTGCTTGGATCGTCTTTGTTACCCTACATACTGATTTATATGACATAATAGTGTATGTTTTTAAAATGAGAGTTTTGAATTCTAAAATGTTCCTTGCTAAATTCTATCATTTCTTCTTCTCCAAATGCTGTTGACCTTAAAAAGTAAGAAGACCAACCTCTTTAAAATGCTTCCACAGTATGAACTGCCATGTTTTCTATATCTGCCCCAGTTAACCCTTATGTAGCTGCGCTACCATTGGCTCGTGGTGCGGGGGCTATGCGGCATGGGCCAGCATTACCATGTGATGCAAATGACATGAGCACTAAATTTGGCTTAAAGAGAATCCACGCTCTATCAGCATCTCACCATTTCTTTCCTTTCTTTTTCTTCTGTTACCATAAAAGAAAATTTCATTTTGATTATTGCCATCATTATTTGCACATGCCTCGGGCCTCAAAATTCAGCTACCTAGACAGCCACACATACGCCTTTCCTTTTTCATATTTGTAGGGTGTTGTTATAATACACATAGGGTGTAGAGATAGATCTTTATACCCATGAAAATTCCATATTAGGAGTTGCAAACTGAAAATCTAAATCTTGGATGTAATTTATGAGGACTAAAGATGCCCACATAAGAGGACTAAAGATGCCCACATATGAAAAAGCATGGGTTTTGAAAACTTACTTAGGGCTTGCTTGGATGATTGGGCCAAAAATCTTATGGGATTTGTGGGTTGGGCAGTGCAATCAGCAAAATTGTTGGATTATAGGTTGTGCTAGGCCTATATTCATAAATATCCAGGAGTATCTTTATAGTGGGCTAGCTTGAATCCCATAGGGAGGAAAAAAAAGACCTAGCCCAATCATCCAAAATCCATACAGGCCCTAATAATTTACAAAATGTATAGTACTCGAAAAAAGGTATCCTTGATGGTTTCTAGTACCTACTCTCTTTCTTCTTTCTAATGAGGAAGACCCTTATAAATATAATTGACGAGTTAATGATGGACATTACTAAGCTTAAGCTTTGCTTATAATAACCTTAAATAGTATGAGATATTGCTCTCTTTTTATATTTTACAATAGGGATAAGACACATGTGCATATAATATTATTTTTAACTGTATGCTTTGTGTTTAGACAATTTGATTGATAAATCTATTAGAAAGCCATGGATGAATTTATATGATTTATTTTATATTTTATTATTTTAAATATTAAATATTTAATAAAATGTCTATTCCATTTGTCTATTAGAAGTTTGATTTTCAAAATTTAAGGCAGGTTATTGTATGGTGAAGCTGGGCCTTGCATGTGGTTACTCTTGTTGATTCCTTATTCTTCTTTAACATTCATTCCTACACAAGCCTTATGGAGGCACTCTTCTTGAATGGTTAGACAGTGTCTTTGGAATGATATCTGTAGTTAAAAGTATTTTGTAAAAATAAATCACAGAATATGGTGGATGTATCTATTTTTCCAACATGCTGTTATTAAAGTGGAGGGTTCCAACAAGAGTAATAGTTACATTTGTCTTGTTAAATTGCCTCTTCTCTTCTGGGTGATGGATTTTGTTTTCTTAGTAGTTGGAACTGTATCTGCCTTTCTGTCCTGTTGCTTTTACGTTTGATTTCTTAAAGTTCTTGAAGTTCCGAACTAGCTTTTCAGTATTGTTTTTGGTGCTTGACATTTTTAGTAGGTTTATGCAACAAAGCCTTAAATTCTAAAGCATTTGCAGTTCAGAACTGAAACAATCAGGATTTAGCATATGCAGTTTGGACCAGATTACTGATTTCAACCAATTCTGATGCGGACTACTTGTACTGCAAACAGTAATTATAAAAGTCCTGTAATTTATTGTCTTTTCTTTAAGTAGCTAAGTTTGCCTGTTTTTGGATTTTGTAGCATACTGTGTGGTTGCGGTTGAGTCAGCTGGCAGGCAAATTCCCATTGCCTTTTTGGAGAGGGTTAAGGAAGACTTTAAGAAAAGATATGGTGGGGGAAAAGCTGCAACTGCTTCAGCTAACAGCCTCAACCGTGAATTTGGGTAGATTTCTGCTCCTAGCTGTTCAAAACATCATAGATTTCTATCTTGTGGTATATGGGCGTGTTGAAATTCCAATATTTCAGGCCTAAATTAAAAGAGCACATGCAGTATTGTGTGGATCATCCTGAGGAGATCAGCAAGCTGTCCAAAGTGAAAGCTCAGGTTTCAGAAGTTAAAGGAGTTATGATGGAAAACATTGAGAAGGTAAGTCTTTAACATTGCTGCTGGAAAAGCTTCAGTTAATTCTGCCATACTTATCTTGCATCTGCGGTTAGTTAATTGCTTATATATTCAATTTTTGTGATAATTATTCTTTAACATTTTATTGGCAACCATCGCACATCCTTTGCAGGTTCTAGAACGTGGGGAAAAAATTGAACTCCTTGTTGACAAGACAGAGAATCTTCGCTCACAGGTTTGTATATCATATGTGGTTTGGTTTTGGTTTTGGATTTGTTTTAGTGGGTTCCCACTTATGGAGCTGGTTGTGTGCTTCAATCATGGGTGCAGGCTCAAGATTTCAGGCAACAAGGGACAAAGATGAGGAGGAAGATGTGGTTGCAGAATATGAAGATAAAACTTATTGTCTTGGGCATTATCATTGCACTAATCCTCATCATAATATTGTCAGTTTGTCATGGCTTCAAATGCACATGAGACCATACACACCTCCATTCCCCTTCTGACGGAGAGTATAGTATCTTATACTACCATTCCTGTGTGCGTTGGTGCTTTTGTGATAGACTAGCGTTGTGTTCTCGCATATGAACCCTATCCTATGTCATAGTTTGTCTGGAATTGAGATGGGAATGCTTATGTATTTCAGATGTTGTGCATGTATAGACCATATGACAGAGTATTTCTTATGATAGAAGTACAGGAGGGTCTTGTTCTATTTGGTTTGGTCATTATGTGGTATCCTCGATTGCTAGTCTCTGCTATTTAAGATTTTGATGTTATGATGATTGTGCAGCAGTGGCATCTGGTATATAGGTGTTGTGGTATGGACAAGAAATGTGGACAAATAAATTATAGGGCAAGACATTTCCAGGAAATTTTTTAAGGATAGTGTTTTCTCTATTATAGGTAGCTTGGAAATACTAATCTTGGGATACAATGCCTATCTAAGAAAAATTCAGGTTGTGCTTGAGAATTTTTCTATTTCAAGAACCCTACCCAATGTAGAAGGAAGGCTATAGAAAAGAAAGCTAGGAGATGAAAAGTTGGAGTAAGAAACTAAGAAAATTTTATAAATGGCAAGTCAGGGGACAAAGGTGGTCTCCATGTAGGACATGTAAAGTTGGAGTAAGAAAGTTTTATAAATGGCAAGTCGGGGGACAACTCCATTTCTCGAACTCCAAGAGTTTTATTATGGAAGTTCAATCGTCTCATACGTTCGGAAATGATGCAATTTTAGGGAATTTAAACGTTGCGTACGTATGTTTTCAAAAATAATTCAGCTTTCCGTGTTTTCTTAATGGTGCGGAAATTCTCAACGGTTGGTAACTTTCTAAGAATTTAAAATTAAAAAAAAAAACTTCATATTATTATAACTTCTTAATAAATTATAATCCTTTTAAAATTACTATTATTATGGTTTATTAGGAAATATATATGGCAGCTGGATCTCCTGGTTGGGTATTGTGGAGTTGTCCTAGGTGCATGATTTCTCCGTGTCTGCAGTCCGGCTGCATGCTGGCTTTAAGCATGATTGACGGAGTCTGTGCGTTCATATGCAGCGCGTGGTCCTCCGTTTGGCACGATATGCGGCTGCCGCCGAATGGACCACGGCCACAACCGAGCTTGATCGGCATGTCTCTGTCTTTGGGAAGTTAGTCCCATGTTTTCCTAGCATGTGCATGCGTGGTGTCAATGGATGCTGGCGAATCAAGCCAAATTAAATAGTTAGAGATCCGATTCAATTCAAAATATTCGGATTTGAAGTTTGATTTGATACTGATCAGAGTTAATATCGAAACTTGAACTCAGCTCGATTAGAAAAAAGAAATGTTAAAAATTAACTCAGTTTGAAGACCGGCGAAACTATACTCGAGTTTGAGTTTTAATTTTGATCGTGATTAAAAAAATATAGCTAAAATAAAATATAACACAATATTATATTTTTAAAATATATATATATATATATATTGCATATCTATCCATAAAGATATTTCAATCATTTTAATTTTAAATCATTAATTTTTTACAGCATTATATATATATATATATATATATATATGTTGCATATCTATCCATAAGGGTATTTCAATCATTTTAGTTTTAAATCGTTGATTTTTTACAGCATTAAATAATGTGGATATATATGTAAAAAAAATATCATACAGATAAAATAATATTTTATGAGGATATATATATAAATATTAATTTTGAAAAAAAATTATATAAATTTGAATATTTAGAAGGATTTGCATACAAAAAAAAATCTTAAAGTTTATACGAGGTTAAAGTGTAGGAAAATGACTAAATGATCCTCTTCTTGCCATCCACATCGTGGGTAGCTAATTTCTCACCTGTGATAATTAATGTTGTTAACTATAATGGTCCAAAATTTTCTTTTAATTGGTTATCTTTTTATACAAAGAAGGAAATACAAGTGCTGATTTGTTGGCCGCTACCGCTTTTCAAGCTGATGTGCGGTGGGAAATGGGTGATATTCTTCCTTCCGAACTTGCAAAATACTTGGTTACAGATGTTTATGGGCTCTTTTTCTGCATATTGTAATCTTCTGTGCAAAAACTTTTCGAGGTAAGCAGAACTTATTTTGTGAAAATAACTACCAGGGCAGTCACATCCCAACATGTCCTGGGCCTTCCAGCTATTGATGGCTACATATTCTTGAGATCGCTCCTCTGACTCTGTAAGGCAAACTCGATCTCAATATTCTAGCACCGCCTTCCAAGCGATCTATCTATTCTGTTAGGAAGTAAGGTGCAAACAAGCAGCGCACAAATTTCCTGAACTAGTGTTAAAGGCTACATATGATTTTGATTAATTTTCGAAAGTTGTATTTAAGATAAAAATTAATTACATAGATGAGTGCCTCTAGCACAGAAATGATGCATGCAAAAGTCAGCTATTATATGGAATGCACTTTAGTCCACATCTAGAATTTCTTAAGCATGCTTCTGTGGAAGAAATTAAGGTGGCACTTGACATGAACATCCTACAAGTTTAAGTTTTGAATGATACAACCTGGTGCATATCAATTCAAAATATACATTCGCCAAAATTCACAGAATTGAAAGTTTGATGTTAATACTTCTGTTGTATCCAGTATTGAGTTAATTTTCAAAGACAATTTGTATCGCCCTAATTAGAGGTAGGATGATGAAGATACAGTTGCTTAAGTAAAAATCTATTGAGTAAAATGAAGCTGACAAAGTTAGAGACAATTACAAAAATCTGATTCTCAGTCCACTTCAAATTAGGGACAACTTCTTCAAATTTTTGGAAAACTTTTTTTTCCTTCTAAAAATAGTTGTTAATTGAATCAAAAAATCTCGTTCGACTAGAATTTTTTTTCTTTCTTTCTTTTTTTTTTTACTATCTCTTTATCTTTTTTAAAAATAATCTATCCTACTGGAATTAAAAGTCCTAAGGGATGAGAATCCCACTACAGTAGGTAACAATATAAACTTTTGAATTATTGATATTTGTATTTTTTTTTAATTTCTCAAAATTTTATCTCCTGTCGTGCAACGGTGCGGGAGTAAATAAAAGTGTGAGGTTGGGATTTTTCAGCCTTCTGGCTATCTTAAAACCAGTTATATTTGCTTTTGACTCTGGTTATTAATGTAGCTTCTGCTTAATTTGCATGTACTTTCATTCCAGGACTTTCTAGGACTTTAATTTTGCATGAACAAAGATACTCCCTCAGCCGCTTTACTTATGTCAAGAAAATAACAAGTTGAATTATCGTAAACTACGTGCATGCTTCAAGGAGGAAACAACTAAATAATTAATTTGATTTTATACATCTCATATTCCAAAATGTATCGCTGAATTAAAATATATAGCATACTTTTGCACATCCTCTTTATATTAATGATTGAAGCTATTAGACGTGATCCACTATCTCAAGACTGTTGGTATAAAAAAAATTATATGATTTGAAAATTTTTAATCTATGTATCAAGTAATCAAAAAATATATCTAATTTAATTTTATTTAAATAATTTAATTTTTAACTATTTATTATATATATTAAAAATTTTAAATTATATATTTTTTATATAAAATAATTTTTAGATAATAAATTATATTTAATAATTTGAATCATTCACGTAGCATCTCTACTATATAATTTTTATCTAAACTTAAATTTGATATTATATATATATATATATATATATATATATATATATATATATATATATATATATAATTTTGAAATAAAAAATTGGTGGAGATCGGGTCACCCATTTCAAGTGGGGCATGTTGCTACATGCTTGTGCTGTGCCTATCATTGTTATTATGTTCCGGTTGTCTTTCTCGCACAAGAATGATTCACATTGTTTCACGACCTCAGCCGTTGGATTGCATGGTAGCTTCTTCGAGATGTGTGAAGGAGATGGAGAACGCGAATAGGGTGCTTTGCAAGCGACGATCCAACGGTTGATGTCGCAAAAAAATCAATCGCGCGAACGATACAACCGAATCCTCAGTAAGATATAAAGATTAATCACCGCAGTCCTCTCCTGGAACTCCACCACCAACACCGCCGCGGTAAGTCTCTTCTACCTTCATCTTCATTGATCTATCGTCACCATCACAAAACCCTCTCTTTGTCGCCCATTTTTCTCCTTGTATTCTAATCCGAAGAAACCGCTTTTCTATGAGGATTCATCCCTCTCATTCCCCTACCCTTTTTATTTATTTATTAGGTACAAGATTGGGGTAGGTGGGGTTTTGGGAAGAAGGAGAAAGGAATAGCAAGCAAAGGGCAGTCCCAGCCCTTTTCTCCTAATCCATGGGCCGCCGGAAGCGTAACCCTACCCAGCGACCCGCCATCGCCGATGCCTCCTCCCCCTCCCCGGTGGCCTATGATGGCGCCCAGCGCCCCGCCCCTCCCCCATCCGATCACAAGGAACGGCCCGCCGCCGCCGCCGTCGCCGAGGTTGACGCCGCCGTGAAGGTGGAGTGCGAGCGGGCGCTGACGGCCCTCCGGCGGGGGAACCACAAGAAGGCCCTCCGGCTGATGCGGGACGCGTGCGTCCAGCACGAGTCCTCCCCGCTCCTCCACCGTGTCCACGGCACCATCCTGGTGAAGGTCGCCGCCCTCCTCGACGACCCCAACGCGAAGCTCCGCCACCTCCGCGCCGCCATCGACTCCGCTCGCCGCGCCGTCGCCCTCTCCCCTTCCTCCATCGAGTTCGCCCACTTCTACGCGAACCTCCTCTACGAGGCCGCCACCGATGGCCGGGGATACGACGAGGTCCTCCAAGAGTGCGAGCGCGCCCTCAGCATCTCGGATCCCATCGACCCCGCCCGCGAGAGCCTCCAGGACGAGGCCCACCACAAGCTCTCCACCCCCGAGGCCCGGATCGACCAGGTCCGTCAGGAGCTCCGCGCCCTTAACCACAAGTCCAACATCGCCTCCATCTCCAGCTGGATGAAAAACCTCGGCGGCGCCGGCGAGGAGAAGTTCCGGGTCATTCCCATGCGCCACCTCTCCGACGACCCCATGGAGGTCCGCCTCGTCCCCGCTGCCCGCTGCCCCAACGAGATCAAGAAGGCCACCAAAACCCCCGAGGAGCGCCGCAAGGAGATCGAGGTCCGCGTTGCCGCCGCCCGCCTGCTCCAGCAGCGCTCCCTGCGGGCCGGGGGCGAGGATGACGCCCGCGCTGGCGACTCCCCACCCTCCTCCTCATCCTCGGGAGGCCACCGGCTGGCCGAGCGCCGCAAGGCCAACTCCCGGAAGCTCGCCTCCTCGACCGACCGGATGGATCAGTTCCGGGCCTACTGGAACTCGATGAGCATCGAGAAGCGGCTGGATTTCCTCGCGGTCAGCATCCCGGACCTCAGGGCGCACTATGCCTCGTCGTCCCCCAAGGACAGCTTTGCTTCCGACATCCTCTCGGAGGCGCTGTCCTTTGCAGAGACCAACGGGAAGTGGAGGTTCTGGGTCTGTTGCCGGTGTAAACAGAAGTTCACGGATTCCGATTCCCACATGCAGCATGTGGTGCGAGAGCACATGGGCAGCCTCTTACCAAAGCTGCAGGCGGTGCTGCCCCGAGAAGTCAATGGAAAGTGGATAGATATGCTTGTCAATGGGACCTGGAAGCCCATAGATGCCTCGGCTGCTGTGAAAATGCTCGAAGATGAGCAGCTGAAGTGCTGCTCGGTTCTCATGGATGCAGACTCGGATGCTGGCGTCAAGGACTGTCTATCAGGGTACTGGAATGCTAGTGAAAACTCGGACTCTTCTCGTCCCTTCCAGCATGGAGGGTTAAAGGACCGGGATGTTTGTAATGGTTTTGCTTTGAAGAACAGGAACAGTGATGCATCTGACTTTGATCATGTCTCGAGAAGATGGCCTCTGTCTGATGATACCGAGAGAAGGAAGCTTCTGGAAAGAATTCAAGGCATGTTTCAGTTGCTTGTTAAGCATAAGAGCCTCGCTGCGAGCAATCTGAACAAGGTGAGACAATTTGCCATGGAAGAGATCCAAGGCTTCCAGTCTGGCTCATTGCTGCTGAACCATTCTCTGGACCAGTCACCTCTTTGCATTTGCTTTTTGGGTGCTTCACAGCTCCGCAAAGTCCTCAAGTTTTTGCAGGAGTTGTCACAGTCCTGTGGGTTAGGCAGATACTCTGAGAAGGATAGTTCTGCTGGTGATGCAGATAGCACCAGACAGGGGAGCGAAGTCATTGAGGAAATCACTCTGACTTGTGACTCATCCACTCTCCTTTTGGATAGTCATTTGTTCAGTGGGAAGATCCGTTTGGGAAATGTTGATAATTCTGGTTCCGATGAGGGTACAGACAGTGCTCCAGACACAAATGCTCTTTTTTCTTGGTTATTTGCTGGTCCTTCAACTGGGGAACGACTGTCGGCTTGGACTCGTATGCGAGAAGAGAATTCACATCGGGGTATGGAAATCCTTCAGATGCTCGAGAAGGAGTTCTATCTCTTGCAAAGCATGTGTGAGAGGAAATGTGAACATCTAAGCTACGAGGAGGCTCTGCACAATGTGGAAAATCTTTGCTTTGAAGAGCTTAAGAGAAGGGAACATGCTGGGAAGTTTGTGTCTCAAAGTTATGAGGCTATTCTGAGGAAGCGGCAAGACGAGCTTGTTGAAAGGGAGAATGCTGAGAAGTTCATCAGCAGTAGATTTGAGTTGGATGCTATCTCTAACATTCTTAAGGAGGCACAAGTGCTGAATGCTTCGCAATTTGGGTATGATGAGACATTGTCTGGTGCAACATCTCGTCTTTGTGAGTTGGATGATGGGGAAGACGATGAGTGGAGAATGCATGACTACTTGCATCAAACAGATACTTGCATTGAAGTAGCTATTCAAAGACAGAAGGAGCAATTATCGGTAGAGGTAGTTGGAGGAGTTGTTATCCTTTATCAAAAGATTTATATAACCTCTATATGCTTGATATCAGAGACTCATCCACTGCTTTCTGGTTGCAGCTTAACAAGATTGATGCAAGGATCATTCGAAATGTCACTGGTATGCATCAATTGGAACTGAAGCTTGGCCCTGCTTCTACCTTCGATTATCGGACGGTTATTCTGCCTCTTGTAAAGTCTTTCTTGCAGGTCTGTTTGCTTGTTGTTCCAATTAAATATTTTCAAATGCCTATACATCAGTGATTGACTTTTGCAGTTACACTTTCTGCTGCATATTCTTTGTTTGGCAGCTGCAGTTGGAGGATCTAGTAGACAAAGATGCTGCAGAGAAGTCTGATGCTGCAAGAGAAGCTTTTTTGGCGGAACTTGCTCTGGATGCTAAGAAGAATGCAAATAAGGGAAGTGATTCAAAACAAACAAATGAGAGGTCGAAGGACAAGAAGAAAAACAAAGATTACAAAAAGGCTAAGGATATAAAGGTTGTAACAATCTCGAGTCTGATTCAGTTACTTGTATGGAGGTTATAGTATCTGATGGCTTTAGTGCTGATGGTGGTTCATGTTTTCCAGGCCGTGGGCTCTACTTTTCAGTTTCTTTTCATCAGGAAACTTCAGAGCAATTGTAAGTATGTGACACTAGTTTGCAAATTACATCACACCTCACCATAATGACCAATCTTTTGGGTATAGGATTCCTTTTTATATGCCTTTTATCTTGCATGTTTTATGTCACTCTATGGTAGATACTGGTCATATTAGTTATTCTAAGTTCTAACTTGTGTCTGCTTCTAAAGAAAAGTGTTATTCATTGATTAATTGCTGATTGGTCTTTTAAGAAGCTGATATTTGGACATGAAACCATTGACATGGATTAAAATCATAAGTACTTGTTTCAAACTTGAGTCCCAATGTGCTCAATTTTAGAGCATTCCAATGTGCCTTTTTTTAAAAATAATTTTTTAGCCTAGGTATTTAGATTGACCAGTTGCTCCAATGACTGATAAGAATTCTGAAGGTGATAACTTTTATATTTAGACAAGTGTACCGCCTACTACTAAGTTCCTACTTGATTTGACCCTTGACATTTTCTAAAACATTCTAAAAGGCTTAAGGCAGAGGTGGTTAGGTTTAGCTTAAAAGGTTGACTTATAAGCCTCAAAACAGTTCAAGGCATCAAGCTCAGATGTTTATTTCAATAATTAATTACAACGTAAGAGATATTACACAAACATACACAGAGTATTAAGATTCAGTTACTATGGCAGTTCTCAATCCATGGAAAGTAGAAAACTCAATTTATTGCTGGATAAATATTATTTGTTTATGAATCACTGATGTCTTGCTTTGTAAAAGTATACAATTCAATGAGATTAAACTGCTTTCTTGCTTATGAAAAGCTTAAACTAATAATATTTTATTCATGACACAAACCAATTGTCTGATCATAATAGCTAAGAAAAAAGACAATGAGAGAAAAATCAATGGAATAATGACAGTTTATATTAATACTTCAGAGTACATAAATATTCTCATAATTCATCTGCAGTGGCATTTTCCTTAGCCATCGTGATTTTGTTTTCTTCATGTGCATCTTGAATAGGAAAGAATAAAGACCCAACATGTGCTTGTGTCTTGACAGTTACCATCCAGTCCTGAATCAAAACTAATAGTGTTGGAAGACCATATTTCTGATTAGAAAAGCCAAACTGAAAAGGACAGCCATGAGAATCATTTTTACTCAGCTTAAATCTATTAACCTGGGAAACCATCATAATTGAAGATGATGTGTTTTTGAATCGAGCTCATCTGTAAGGGTAATTTTGGGGCCAAACATGTGCTTATTTAACTGCTGCAATTATTAAAAAATCCCCTTCAGATAAACAAGCAAACTTGTAGAATGAGATGCTATTAAGCTAATGATTTAATTGGTTATGTTTTTGAATTAAATTAATGAACTTGCATTTTTTGACAAAAAATACTCATTAATTTGCCTTCATTAATGCATTCTATAAGCATTAATGCATTACTTTGGCTTCTGACTAAATTATTAAAAAAAAATCATTAATGCATTCTATGAGCATATTTGCCTTCATCTTTTCTTCCTCTGTTGTCATTTATTTGGTTTTTCTCTTCTTCTCCTGCTATATTCTTTCTTTTTTTTTTTTTTATAACTTAGATCAATAAACATAGCAATTATTGTATAACTGATTGTCAAGCCAAGAAAAATCCATTGGAAGCTTTGATATTTCCTAATTCTGCAATGCACTCGTCATCTAATTTCATTGTATGCATATAGATTTCGTCCTCTTCCTACCAATTTTTGTTCACAATTTCCTTTGCTTTAAGTTGTGCATGACATACACCAAAACATTGAATGATTTTCTGTTCAAGGCTGTTCGTCCTTTAGTATTAGACTTGTTCAATTTATAGTTTATACGGTGCTTAAAATTTGAAATCTTAATAATCATTTACATTTGAGGGGTGTTTGATTTGCGACCGAAATCAAAATCAGAATCGGATGGGAATCGGGATGGCTATATCCCCCGAAGCATTTGGTTCATGATTGGAATCAGAATCGGAAATAGAATGGAGATTTGAATCCTTAGGGAGAGTCAGGATAGCGTTTTAGGGGGATTGGGCCATTCCCATTCCACCTCGGAATCGGAATCCCTCTAACCGAATGGTTGGAAATGGGAGTCACCCATTCCCATTTCATTCCAAGCCCAACTCCCCCCAACCAAACATCCCCTATAATTAAAGCAAAAACAATAAAATTGTGCTTCATTAAGGACACTCCAATTCATTTCACAGCATTGACACCTACGGGTCAAACTTAGATTCTGTATTGCACATTTTTGCAGCTCTGGAGTGCTATCTCTAAATTGTGCCTGGTATCAATGTATAATGTGAAATAATCTAGTTGTGTATAAAGGTATAAATTTGATAACTATAAAATTAATGTCATAGGTGTTCTAAATGATATTCAATATATAAATGTAAATACTGGGATTATTTTTTTCTTTTCTTATATGTATAGCAGTTCTGTGTTCAAACATCTGTTATCTTTTGATTCATCAAGTTTTCCAATTGCCTTTCTTACTTTTAGGTCAAATATTATACTCTTGATACAACTATGTGATCTAAGCTTGTTTTGTGGGGTCCTTAAAATATTTAGTTTAAAATGCACCTGTGAATTCAAAGTGTAAATAGCTGCTTGTAGTTTCCAATGCTATATTGCAATCGATCATCTTACTTCTGTGAAATGATTTCCTATGTTGGTGAATTTTTATGTAATTTATCTTTGAAGCTTCATACAATATCTTCCTAAGCCATATGCATAGCATTCTATTAAAGACTAATCTAGTTTTTGTACTTTAAATGGAGTGGACAACGCTAGGCTTACATTGTTTATAATTCAAAATGATAGACTAAAATGGCCAATTTTATTTGTTTACCATTTCTATTTTGCATTCGAACTACTACCACCTTTTCTATATGATCCAAAAATATTGTGCAAAGATTCTCATAGTTCTAATTACCTTTATAATGATCAGGTAGGTGAAGGGAGGAAAACCGCTTTTCCTCGTAGGATCTTCCAGATTTAATCAAATTTGGGGCAGAATAATTTTAAAAAAAATTATCCTACATATTTCAGATCTAATTCTCTAGATCTAATTTTATTATCTGATATTTAAAATCTAAAATTAAATCTAAATCTATGATGAAAGAAAAAGTACCTCAAGGGTAATCTGATTACCCTGTAGATGATCTCTGCACAGTCCGAGGTTCTGATGTAGCCACGCAAGCGCCTGGTCTCTACCGGTATCCACTCGGGCAGGATCTGGAATGTCTTCTCCTCGCGAATCTATGCTCCAAAAATCAGATCTTTATCTGATTTGAAAGTGCTTCAGAACTCCTTCTGAAGTTGGAGCAGCAGCCTGTCAAAGATGTCCTGCAGTCTTCTGTTCCAGGCATCACCATGCCTTGGATTTTTGCCACATGGACGTCCAACTCTTTGGACGTGAAGAGAGGAGGAAGGAGAGCAGGGAGGACGTGGAGAAGAGGGGAGGAGGCGGCAGCTATTGGGTTTTTTGTATAAAACAATTTCTTCCACAAAATCCTAAGCGCAGCAGGGTTTATATAGACCCTGTATGCCTCGCAGTGCCACATCATTCAACCAATCAGAAAATTTTAATAAATTCTGAAAAAATTCTGATTGGTGGAGTGATGTCATCTGATCACATCAGATAAGAACCCCATCCTCTCTCCTAAGTTGGTGCCAACATTGGATAAGCTCAATCAAGGTGGCGCCAAAGAGTCCATATTTATCAGGATTCTTTGGTTCTTATCCATTTGGGGCGCCCACTTTAATTCAATTGGGCTCATGCCATAATCTGATTATGGCACCCAATTCAATTGGATTTTGGCATGTGGACACTCCACAAAAATCCTTCAATGAGCCCTCTTCAGTTTAAGACCCATATGTCAACTTTTGACAGATGTCCTAAAATGAAATTGGCAGGTGCTAGGAATTAGTAGGTGTTGTCTTAAATTCATCTCATGAATTAAGACAAGCCTTTTTTGAGCTAGACAAGCTTCATTTAGACTGAGAGAAACCTTCCTAAGATTCTCTGGATGAGTCAAATCACATTTGGCTCAGTAGAGACAGAAAAGATTACACGAGGAGAAAGTTAGGCTCAATCGTGTGCTAGCACGATTTTCTTGAACCTAATTGGATCTAATCCAAATTAATTGGATTAGCCTAATTGATGACATCCAGACCCTAACCCTTGTTTGTGTGATCCAGTTAGGTTCAATTCCGTATGGTAATGAGACATGTCGTGATCTCATCATCGACATCATCGAAACTTCTTTTGATGGATTAGAACTCTTCTGATTTAGACAATTAGAATGATCGATCATCAATATCATTCTAATTGCTTCCAAAATCCACCAGTGACACCTAGCAGTATGTGGTGGTAACCCATCAGAACTGAAGACGAACCTCTCGGTGCAGTTACCTGTGTGATTGAGTTCCTCTATCATGAGTCCTGACTGAATTAGGGTTAAGGTGAACTCGTCAAACCCAACATCAGTCATATGAGTTAATCGATCGATCCGAGTCTGATGTGAAATCTTAATGGAAAACTCTTTTCCATTATTTCATTCTGCCATGGCCATGGGCTTAAGGACTCGATCTTTCAATTATCATAGGACTACTCCTCTCATCTATCGAGGTTGATAGATCCCATCTTGGTGCGACCTAGTTCCTACAATGAATATGCTACAGCCAACATACACCTTAGGGTTCCGAATGGCTAGGAGATCGAGTTATGGCGTAGTCAAACTATAAAACACTCAAGGTGAACTGTCGATGCACCTCAGGTCAAAGAACTAGACACATAACTGCAGCATCGAGCTAGTCATTGACGAGAAGGTAGACTTCCTTATGACTGCTCGAAGTCGTCACGCTCAGTACTCTCGTTCTCAACGAATATCTGTACTCTCGCTCCGGTGTTTCCACACCGTAGACTCAAGACATATCTATCCTAAAGAAGCGATCGTACACCAACCTTCCGGATCGATCACCATCCTCGTGATGATCCTATGGTCAGGAGCTGTTTATGAGTTAGTTATGTAAATTCATGCATTAAATTTTCAACTCTTGAAAATATGAATTTACATTCCCACTAACTCAAAGGATGTATCACAGACACAATGTACACAATGTGATAGAAGAATAATCCTTTTATTCATTTATAGTCAAAATTACAAATTTGCCTTTAGATCTGTACAGTAATGTGTCAGCCGATCTGGCATCTAGGGCACACATCTAACAGTAGGCAGTTGTAGAGCGAGTAATGGATGATATATAGGTACTTTTTGTTGAAGCTTTGCATCAATGACACCTATCTGTGTTCACATATACAATTTGCTATCTTACTTTCCTGTTAAGTGCTGTTGCATGAATGAGAAGACTTCCAAGTTTTTCAAGCATCAGGTCTCTGGCTTTCACATAAACTTAATAATTAGTTGTGGCACATTATTGTTTTCAAGAACCCCCTTAACCAATTTTTGAACCAAACTAAAAAGCATTTCCTTGTCAAATGCCTTAACTGACTTAAGGAACATAATACTTGAATGCAGTCATAGAAATCATAGAAGGTTGAAAGCAACAACTAAGCTGCTTATAATGTTAACTGCTTTGTTTGAAGTTCAAATTCTTATCTTGTAAATTTGGTGGCCTTGACCTTTGTCTATAAGCACCAGCATCTCTCACCATTTTTGTGATGGATGGCCATGCATTAAGTGTTATGCCATCTTCAGTGAAGAAACTTCAAATTTTAATGTAAATCTCTAAATGCTAATAGAATTCCTTCTGCTAATCCGAGTTGTCATCATTAATATTCAAGCATTTTCCCATCAATGTGTTTGGCTATGGCTAAACCTTTTTCCAAGTGGAGGGTTTAACCATCTGAACATCATTAATTACTCCTCGGAGGAACCTTTACAAACTTAATTCACCTCTTCTTCTTGTTATTGCTTAATTGACTTTCATTTGCTTTACATTCTTCTTGATTTAGGCTAACTAATGATTCATTATGCACTTACAATTAGGCTACAATTCCAAAATTTAATACACTGATGGCCTGATTCTGGTCCATAAACTTAATCCCCATCCTTTCCTGCTGTATCATTGTTATTGTTCTTAGATTTCATTTTTAAAACTAATGGAATCTTAACATCAGAAACTCTAGTAAAGGCAAAAAGCGAAAAACAGACGAATCTGATCCTAAATATTCTCAAAATAGCATGAATGTTGTAGAATACATCTATTGAATAGCCCCAGTTCAGAAAATACTTATAACAGAAATGAGATGTTTACTTGTGCAACAAAATTCCATAAAAAGGAGAAAAGGCACATCACAAGGTTCAATTGAGGGTTTCTATAGGGCCTATAACACAATGTTGGCTGCATCTCATTACCTTGGGATGCATGAGATGTTTTGCATGTCTGTAGCATGCAAGCATGGGCATTTCTCAACAGTGTAATCACTGTATTGAAGGTGTTATTTGCAGTGAAAGCTGCATTGGACAACTAAATGGTCCAACATTTTGTGGACACTCAGACATGCCCTGCACTTGAATATTTATGATTGGAATCTGCTAGGTTTTAAGCTATCATGGAATTCTGATTTTGTGGAAAGCTAAGGCAGTCTCAATCAGTGAAGTTAGTGAAATTCTTGCTTTTGCCTCTCTGTAAGTTGGTTGGCAGGAAAAAAGGCTAGCATTAAATATTATCAGAGTACTAAAGACCAGCTTTGATTTGTCAGTCTCTCTGCCATGAGACCCAAACATTTTGAAAGCTCTCTGTTACACTCCAATAGGAGCTGAAGCAACACTTAACCAATCAGCAGGGAGGTCTATGATTTTCACTCATGGGATAATAAATATGTGATTTATACAGAAATGATCACTGATCAGTTAAAGAAGTTGAGATTCAGATATATTTATGGTGGTAGCAAAATGGTGTAACTTCACCATCTAAGGAACTTGGATATGACTATGTATCTATGATCAGAGCTCTTCAAGTAAGGCTATAGTGGGACGAGAAAGAAGATGAAAAAACTTAAGTCAACCGTCTTTGGTTGCCCTTGCATAGATGATCCTCACCTCTTTTTTTGCTCCATATTCTGCTGCCAACGATCACATCAAGATTGGATGACAAGGATCCTGGGGAACCATCATGGCAAATATTGAGCATTTATATACTTGGGGATTATTTCTTGCTTATGCAGTTGAGAACAATCTATGGAAGGGTTAAAGAAACTTTTGAGAAAAAAATAGTAGCCATAGCAGTTTTGGTGCAAGCAGAGATAAGAATGGTGCCCTAACTAAAGTGGGTGCTAAGAAGTTCTCTAGAGTCACTATCTATCTGTTTGTGTGTCTATCTTTCTATATCTTTGTAATGTGGATTTAACAGAAGATTGTTGAAACAGATACTCTAAAGCAAGGATTTAGGTCCCGACAGGACAGTGGGATGGGATACCATCCCATGTGTCGGTATAGGGCTGTCCCACCAGTGTTTCATTCAGGACATGCCCTGTCCCAAATGTCGGAATGGGGTGGGACTGCAGTGCATCCCATTCCATGAGAAAATTGGGACAGTCCTGTCCTACGGGATTTAAAACCTTGCTTTAAAGCCTTATCAAAGTGAGGGTGGATAATACAGATATGTGCTTCTTGGAGTTCTACATGATTTCTGCTTGTTGATGAGATGTAAGCAAGCAATTTTATTTATAAAAATATTCTGAAGAATCTGAACAATAATTTTTGTTTGAATTTGGGACAAAGAGAGACTACACACATAAAATGGTTACCACAGATTTTACCAGAGTTCTCAATCTTTAGATGGATGATGGATACAAGTAAGACCTAGCATGAGCGAAATATGCACGCTAGTTGTACTCGATTTTTTGGACATGTATTTGACTATTTATTTGTCCCTGTTCTTAAGGATTGCATTAAGAGAGAGTAACATCAGAGATAACTAAATTAAATTGCAGTATTAGGAAAGTTAACTAAACTGGATGGACAAGATTTGTTGGTTATGATCAAGATACTTAAAGGACCAGTATTTTGTATGGAAAATCTGTTAATGATGATGTACAACAATAGAAGCTGTTTAATTAGGGATATTAGAATTTTTGAATTTTGAGGTTTAGAAGGTTAAAGTTGATTTCTTTTTCATAGATCATATTGTAATATTGTGTTTAAGAATCTAAATATTATCATTATTATTTTTTCGTGGTTCACTGGGGGCCCTGTGTGGGGGAGGGGTATTTCATGATTAGTGGACTTCCATGTTTGGGCAGTAGTTCCATTTATGGGTTATGGAGGTTGATGTGTGCTCGTCCCCTCCTTTTGGGTAGAGGTGGCCTTTATTTGGAAGAGAACAATATTGCTGCCCATTATCCTATTCTTTCTCTTCTGAATTAAATGTAGGTGAACCGTATTGGTGGTGAAATGATTCTTTATCTTGTTCTTTTTCCACTAACTGATCGACCAATTTGACCTGGAGATGCAGTTAGATTTCTTTTGAGGAAGAAGCATTGGAAACTAGATGGACTGTGGAAGGAAAAAAATTGTCTTGTTTATTTGTGTCAAATATTTTTTCTTCAAAATGAAGGAAGCATGGTGTGGACTTACCCACCCACGTGTAGATATCATTTAGCGAGCAAAAGGAATGAAATTTTCTTCTTGGACATCTAGTTCTGAATTACAGGTCTAATCCAAACCATACCCGGTGGATACTACAAGGAATCTCGACCTTCATCCAGTAAATCGCCTTTCTCTGTGGTCTCTATCAACCTTAGCATCCTTCACAAGTAGCCGGAACCTCTAATTCCTTTTATTTCAATTCGCAGCAAAGCAATCATCTAATCTGCTCCTTTCATGGATCAGCTTAGAAGATCTACTTCTTTCTATAATAGAGAGCTCCTTCTATTATTATTCAGTTTGTCAATAAACCAGCTAACCCTTCTCAAGTTTGTCTGTTTTTTGAACACTTTTATGCCTGCTTGTCAAGAAATGGTCAATATTTTTAAGGCATCCCAGAAGAAGATGGTGATAGAACATTCTGGATGATATCAAAACCATGTTAGCTGAATTGATAAAATCCGTTGTTCAATTGAAGTCCAGAGAGTAAGTCTTACTTCCAGTATTGTATTTACTAAATTTTGAAAGAAGAGATACAAAACAAAACTGAGTTGATTGTTCTTCTGGACTAGGGCAATATTGGAATACCACATATTGCAATGTGCTAATTTTGATTACCAGGATAGTTGGTGATGTTTGGGCTTACAGATAGCAGGATGAGTAATGATAAAGTAATGATCTCTGAGAGAGCACAATTTCATTGCTGAGAGCAATCTTTATTCCTCATGAGATATAGATCATTAGATTGAGAGGAATGTTACGTCGTTGGTTCCTCAAGATGTCTATTGCAGACTCCCTGAAGTTAAGGGAGATTGGAATAAAGAAGTGGACCATGTTTTCAACATAAGACAATGATTATGTGCTCCATACATGGAATCAGGTACGTACATGTTCCATCACATCAAGTTCCAGGAGAGACTTATCTGAGTTTCTTGAATGGATTGCTTAAGTGATTGTGGACATGTGAAGCTTTGTTGAAGCGCTTCTGCACTAACCACTTGTCTACGATGAGTTGGCTTATTATGCTTAATAAATGCTCAAGTAACTCAGAAGTCTTTCAAAAAGAATAGGTTATACATTTGTTGCATGACCTCCCTATTACTCTTGCAGAGCATTAGTTGGATAGGGGATTAATAGGAGAATCACACGGTTGTTTAAGTTCTCTATGGTATATTTCTAAGTTATGCTATCTCTATTTATTTTGCTGCAATGTTAAATGGTCAAGCCCTGCTTTGTTACTGAATTGCATGGATCCTTCAACATGACCTTACTGATTTTCAAGCATCCTTCAGTGTGATTATTAAGAAATTAATGATGAGTCAACCATCAGAAAACATATAATTGTTTCTCAACATGTTTGTGCACCTCCCACAGATATGTTACATGCTCTAATCACCCATTAAGTTGTACGGTACCCTGTTGCTTAGATGAGTCTTCCTGAATCCTGGGTTTTTTATCCTTAGATTCATACGCTTCAACTTATTCTCTTTCACTATTTCCTTGGTTTTGTACATGTTTTGGAAATGGCCATAATTTTGTTTCCTGAGAATGACATGTTGCTCATCTTTTAACATAACGTGGCCAATGTCAGCTTTTCGACTTCACTCAATTTGGTGGTTAAGCTTGTTTGCCATGTATCAGAGAGATTCTGTGGCAAGGTCTCCTGTACCGGTGGCCGGATCGGCCGGCCGGCGGTACGATACGGCACACCTCCGTTCCGTTCCGAACCGAGGCGAACTGACGAAGGAAACCGGAAAAGAAAAAGAGAGAAAGAGAGAGAGAGGGAAGGAGAAAGAAAAAGAGGGAGGAGAATCCGTCGGAGGCCCTCCGGCGGACAGCCGTGGCCGTCGGGCGGCGGAACGGCCTCCTGCGGCTCCGCACGGGGAACAGGGGCGATTTGCCCCTGTTTCTCGATTTTTTTTAAAAAAAGCTTTTTCAAAATGAAGTCGGCAAGTGGTTTGCCGACTTAATTAAGTGAAGTCGGCAAACCACTTGCCGATTTCGTTTTGAAAAAGCTTTTTAAAAAAAAAAATTCGAGAAACAGGGGCGATCCGCTCCTGTTCCCCGCGCGGAGCCGCAGGAGGCCGTTCCGCCGCCCGACGGCCACGGCTGCCCGTCGGAGGGCCTCCGGCGGATCCCCTTCTTTTTCTTCCTTCCTCCCTCTCTCTCTCTCTATTTCTCTCTTTCTCTCTTTTTCTTCCCGGTAACGGCATGTACCGTTTTGCATGCCGGAACCGTCTCGGTTCCCCGCCAGGACGGTTTGGCACGCCCCGTACCGGACGGTTCGGCCCGGTATGGCAAACCCTGTTCTGTGGGTATCTTCATGGTTAGCTCTATACTTGTAATTCTAGTCTATTTTTGATATGCTTATGTTACCCATTGGTGATCTTTGCTAAGTACATGTATTGGCTGCTGGAACCAAAACAATCCACTTGAAAGCAAGCCCTTCATTAGGCGTAATTTCTTTACTAGCCCCGTGTATTAAAAAGCCCTAGGCGCACTAAAGCGCAAAGGGCTGTTGGCCCCTAGGCGCTAGGCGCAAGGCTTAGGCGCGCGCCTGAGTGAATCTAGGCGCTAATTGAAGCAAAAAACATATAAAATTATATAACAGCATCCGTAACACAAAATAGTAGTATTATATAAACTAATGAATCTGAAACAATAATCCAAACAGCATAATAATGAACCTCAAGGCTCAAACAACAATCCAAACACCATAATGTCAACTCAAACAACAAAAGATAAGCTGAACCTTAAACAACTAAAGATAAGTAAACTAAACAACACCATAATGTCAACTCAGCTCTAATAAATATGTCTATGATTCTAATAAAAATAATCAGTCATTGACTCATTGGCCTCAATATTCATCCTCATCCTCATCCTCATCATAGTCCAGTGGCCCATAAGCATCTTACCCATCACCATATTTGTATCCCTAATCATCTTCCTCATCTATTTCAGCCTCTCTCTCACATGAAGCATGATTTGAGCCAGAACTTGGGCCTACTGCCCTCTCCCCTGCCCTGCCTCCTCTTGACCTCAGGTTAAATCTTTCCTCTTCTACTTCAGAAGCTCTAGCAACATCTCCCCATGTCAAATCTTCACCATCAAAAACAAATTGATCCTCAGCAGATTCTTCTTCAGTCCTTCCAGTTAACCACTCATTACTTTCATCTGTATCTTTCAATGAAATAGGATCAAGTGTATCCCGCAGCTTAAATCTCCTCATCAAAGTCCTGTTGTACTTAATATATATCAAATCATTCAAGCGGGATTGTGCAAGCCTGTTTCTCTTTTTGCTATGAACCTACAAAATGGGTTGAAGTTTCATTAAAATTGGTTGTCTGCTTATGAAGTCCAAACTAAGCTAACATCTCGTAAGTACTTACATATTCAAAAACACTCCAATTTCGCTCACATCCTGATGAGTTGCATGTAAGGCTAAGAATTTTTATAGCAAACTGTTGTAATTTAGGAGTTGAAGCTCCATATGAAGACCACCAATCAGCTGCAAATAATAATTAACAATTACTTAGTCAAATAAGAATGTTAGGCCTTTACTACTAAATTAGTGACTAAGAATTTTTACCTGGTGCCTTTGTCTTCCTATGCCTAATTGCTATTAAGGATACCAAATAAGCCTTCATTTGAAAGCTTTTCACCAATCTTATCTTGATCACCAAGATCTGGAGCCAGCCTTGCAATGCATTTATACAGCCCATCCTTCACCTCTTCATCCTGCTCAATTTGGCGGTTATCATAATAATACTCAGGATTCAAGTAATGCCCGGCTGCATGTAAAGGCTAATGTAGTTGGCAAGGTATGCTGAACTAGTACCGCCGGTCGTATCGGTCGACCGGCGATATGGATCGATACGGTTTCGTACCGTACCGAACCGACGAAGGCAAGCGGATCCGAATCGAAAGAAAAAAAAAGAGAAAGAGAGAGAAAGAGGAAGAAAGAAAAAGAGAGAGGGGAAGGAGCCGGCGGGGCCGTCGGATGGCCTCCGGCTGGTCGCCATGGTCGTCAGAGGGCACAGTCCACGCATGCGGCTTCGCGGGCGTGAAATAGGGCGTCGCCCCTGTTTCGCAATTTTTTTAAAAAAAATCTAGTTTTAAGTGAAGCTGGCAAATAGTTTGCCGGCTTCACAATTTTTGTATTTTTTTTTAAAAAATCCCTTAAGTCTTCAACTAGGTTGCCGACTTCATAAGTTTAAAAAAAAAAAAAAAAATCGAAACAGACGGTCGTCTGTTTCGAAAAAGGAGAGGGCGGAGCCGCAGAGGGCTCCACCCGCTCGACCGTCTGCGGCTCCGCCTGCTTGACCGCCCTCAGGCCGTCGGCGTTGGCTCGTCGGCCATCGGGGCCCTCGAACGGAGGCGTCGTCCGTCCGGTAGGTCCCTCGCCCCCCCTTCGAGCGCTCTCTCTCTCTTTCTCGCTCTCTTGAAAGCCCTATCGGGCGATACGAGGCTCGAAAGCCCTCCGACGGCTGCAGCCGGCCACCGCCGGCCTCCGGCAGCTCCCACCTCCCTCCCTCTCCTCTCTCTCTCTTTCTCACTTTTCCTCTTTTTTTCTTTCGTATCGTCCGTGTACCGAATTTACCGATTGAATCGTGCTAGTTTTCTGCCGGTCCGGTACGATACGGGGTGTACCGGCCGGTTCGACATGGTATGGAAAACCTTGGTGGTTGGTAATTTCACCTAGTATCAATGATCTTAAAGACCTCACTATATTTATCCTCTTTATGGTGGAATACTGGAATGACATTGCAATTGCTTCCTCAGCCCTATCCATGGCCTCATATATGTAGCCCATAGCAGATCGTTTTTCAGAATCAACTAAACGAAGCACATGAACAAGGGGACCTGGCACTTTAAGTGCATAAGGAATACCATTCCAAAATGAAGGTGATAAAACAGCTTGACATGCCTTTTTTCCCACTTGCTCCTTTGCCCATTTACTAGTGGACCATTGTTCAGATGTAAATATTTTTCTTAAATTGTCACATTGCCTATGTGTGCTTGATAGTGTGAGGAATGAAATAGCAAACTTAGTTTTTGCTGGCCTTAGCAAGTTTCTTTGGCTGGTATACTTTTTCATCATATTCAAGACACTAGAATGGTTATAAATATACCCAGTCAATTCAATTGCCCTTTTGATAGTTCTTGCAATAGAAGGAAGCTTTCCAATGTCTACTAGCATCAAATCCGCACAATGGGCAGCGCAAGGTGTCCAATATAATGTGGGATACTTTGCCTCCAAAAGTCGTCCTAATAACACAAGTTCCAATGTCAAACTTATTATTAACAAACTACTAACATAAATATAGTAATAGGACAATTATAAAGAAAAATACTTTAAGCAAACTTACCAGCCAATTCATAACTTGCTGCATTGTCAGTTATGACTTGTACGACATTCTTAACTCTAATTTTTTGGACCATCCTATCAAGTAATTTGAATAAGCTTTCTCCGGTCTTCATGTAGGCAGATGCATCAATAGATTCAATAAACATATTTTCTTTTGAACAATTGACCAAAAAATTTATCATTGTCCTCTGACTCCTATCTTGCCAACCATCAGACATGATAGTACATCCGATTCTTGCCCATTCCTCTCTATGACTCTTCATTATCTCATCAGTGTGAGCTACCTCTTTTTATTAGAAGAGGAACCCGAACTTCAAAGCGGTTGGAGGTTTCATGCCCACCCCATATCGTCCAATGGACTCAACTGCAATTCTAAAACTATCTAGTTTCACAGCCTTCAAGGGAATTGCAGCTTCATACATCCATCTTGCTAGGTTCTTTTTCTCTTAGCTCTTTCGTATATGCATCATTGATAGTGGTCTGCTTTCCCTTTTCTTTGTTTCCACTTGTTCCTTCTCTTCTGATATTACAAAATGCATCCATAGGACCATGTTGTCTTGGTTTTTTATTGCCCTTGTTTCTCAGATCTGCAATTTTCTTTCCATGAGGTTCAACCATGGCAATTTCATCTTCTTCCTCATCTTCCAAAACAACATCATCATAATCAGGCAGCAAATTTAAATCATCCTTTTCGTCTTTTTTCTTTTGCATAAACTCTCTAATTTCTACTTTCACATGTTCAGGGCATTTTCGGCATGCTATAATATTTCTAAAATCTCCAACTAAATGTTGCTTCAGCCTATAGATGCCACCTTTAGCTTCTTTGCTGCAAAAGCTACAGATGACATTGTTTTTGTTTTTAGGATCTGCCAAATAGCCATATTTCCATCCTGGATCTTATTTAATATTTTCAGAAGCCATGCTGCATGTAAATGAACAATTACATGAGCATAAGCATGACGAGAAAAAAAAGATAAAATAGAGAGAAAAGAATAGGCATGCAATGAGAGAGAGATAGAGGGAGGAAGAGATCAGTTTCGGAAGTACTGGACAGCTAGCAAGGAGAGAGTCTGAGAGTCCTTCACTCCTTCTGTTACATGCGTTCACTGATTAGATGCGCCGTTTCTTTGGTTTTCTGACTGAAGGAGAATTCTAAAAGACGTAGACTTCCTCTTGGTCAAGAATAGTTGAAACTTTAAAATTTAAATAGAGATAGACTTGTTGGTTTTAAAGTTTGTTTTTTAGTTAAACGAAGAGGCAATTGGCTGCCCACTTTAGAGTCCCTAGGTAATTAAAATTTAAAACTCTTAAGCAAGGTTTGCTGTACTGGTACCGGACGGCGTGCCGGACCGGTACAGTACCGGTACCGTACCGTACTGACACACGATACGTTTGAGCGTACCGGTCCGGTATCGGTACACAATTTTTTTCGATGTTCAATTTTTTTTTTTGATTTTTAAAGTTAATAATTGATAAATACAACCTCAATATGGCATTATATTGCATATTATTGACATATTTGGGTTCAATTTGGAGTTAGGTTGCGGTACAAAGGCTCTTGATCCAAAATTTCAAATATATATTTATTTACATTATATTTCAACTATATCATCTTAAAACTAAAAAAAAATATATAAAATACGCATTAAAATATATCTAAATATTTAAGTACAAAGCGCAATAACTGATATACGAACCTTAAGATGTATTCTGTATTTAATTTCTTGTCGAGTGTCTGTGACGCTCGTAGATATCTGGATCATCAACATAGTCTGAAGGGACATCAGTTCAACCCTCTAGCCAAACTGCACCGTACTCTCGAATATTCATCATCCCATAAGGCATCCTTTCTGGATTGTAAGACATTTCAGATCTCTCGCTAAAATTCTGACTCTGAGAAGTATCCTCGAGATGATGGTACGATTGTGGAGGAGCTCATCCAAATATACCAGTAGCAAAATCTGATCCTGGAGCTGCTCCAGACTGCATAGGGTAGTAACCACTAGAAGATGATGCCTCGGATGCACCATATGCATATGGATCATAAAGTGGCTGTGGATAATAGGATCCATTATGCGAGGATGATCTAGATACATTCATGGATCCTACTCCACGTGCAAGATCGTCCGCAGCTGCATCATGTGCTGGACGACCTCTAGGAGCCCGTCGTCTATATGAAATCGGCTCCCCATGATCTCTACCGATTCGTCCACCATGATCCCTATCCTGTGTGACATGTGTAACTGAGACTCACTGATGAATCGAATATCACCCTGTGGCTGTGTCTCATAAACGGTGGTTTTCTGTCCTCCAGTTCCTCCCTGATCATCAGATCCATGGCTACTACTACCAGTATCATCATCACTCTCTCTGGTGTCCGTATCTGAATCAGATAGCTCATGTACTCTCGAGAGTGGTGCACGTGCAACTGTCTTTTCCTTTTCCCCTTTGTGCCCCTCTGTGACTGAGTTTTCTGTGATTGGGAGGATGGATGCCTTCTTGCTGGCTGCCGGGAGGAACGTCTATACATCTCTCGCTCGAATCTCTGGGAAGATGTATCGGATAGCGAGTCATGTGATGAATGAGTCCCTTGTGTCCCCTCAGATTGTGGCTGATCAGCTGGAATCCTATGTGGAATATTTTTTTCTGCCCATTGTCCTGGATCCATCCTGATCTCCCTTGCCATCACACTGGTTGGTCGTGAGGGGATCCTGGCTCATCAAGTTCTGGCTCCTACTGCTGACCTGCAAGCCATCCGATGATCGGATCGTCATCCTCGTCGGTATAATCATCCAACGTCGGATCAGTGTACTTCAACTGAACTTCCTCTGAATACATTTTAGCCTCAACCTCAGATTGCAGTGAACATATACAAGATCGTCGAGGCATTTTTGTGTCTGTTTGCTGTGGATAAGGGCAAAAGTGGATCAATTACGCTCACAGCCACTAGCAGAGACCGTCTGAGAAAGAATACGGACAGCCATATGTCTCAAATTTTCTGCTGACGTTCCAAAATGAATCCACCATTCAGCTACAAAAGCAAAATTATATATCAAATTTGATGATATTATTAAGCAAAATGACATATCAATCTACATTGCTCATTATTGATATGTAATTTATCTGGATTCATCTGCTTTTTGCTTACGACAGCTGATGGGACTCCAAAACTGTCTGATCCTTCTCTAAACTGTTTCATCTGAAATAAAATATATTTATTATTTATAAATATATCATATCGAATTCAGTTGAATAATTATATCTGTTTTAAACTAGCATACCTCTTGCAGACACAATGATGCGATTTCTGGATCGGGCACCATCTTATATATGACATTGCGAAGAGCAGCAAGAAGCTCGCTATCCATATCTATCTCCGGAATAGTATACTGAAATTTCGGATTCAAGTAATAAGCTGCAGATAAATTTCAAGACTGATTAAGCACAATTTTATTTTCATGCTTCAAAAAAATATTTTAAAACATTCTTGAATCCAAACTTACCAGCTAGATACAAATCTCTGCCCATCTGATAGTCCCAACGGCGCTCAATAATGTTAATGAATTTCTGAGCATGTTTGGGATCATTCTCACTGAACTGTTTTTTTGCCCTCTCCATCATGTAATATAGGAAGCCCATCTGGGGGTATCTCTCGTTGTCCACGGCGCGAAGAACCTCATATAAAGGCTTGATAGCCTTCACTATCTTCTCAGCCCGCTGCCAAAATGACTGACTCGTCACCAAGTTCTCCACATGACTTCCATCAGTGCCGACCGTCGCATATCTGCTCTCCTGCCACTCGGCACTGACAAACATCTGACGTAGGGCTGTTTTCTTCTGAAGAAGACTATCAAGTTCTATGTAGTTGGTAGCAAACCGTGTGATATCCGATCGTAAGATCTTCCCCCCAGTATACGTCCGCATCAATGAAAGAACCCATGTGTGGTTGTAGATGAATCTAGTAATGGTCTGGGCAATGTCCACTACCTGCTGCACCCTGCGAATCTTTCCGATATCCATCAATATAAGATCAATGCAATGTGCAGTACATGGGGTCCAGTATATTTGCAGTCGCTGCTCCATCAGCAACTCTCCAGCAGCTTTATATTGTGGTCCATTATCTGTGATGATCTGTACGACATGCTGCTCACCCACTGAATCAATCATCTCCTCCATCAAACCAAGGATATATGTGGCATCGTGCATCTTATCTGAAGCATTGATTGATTTGTGAAAAAATATTTTTCCATCACAGTATGTCAAAAAATTAATGATGCTCCGCCTAGTAGGATCTATCCAACCATCATACATCACTGTCAGACCGTATGTAGGCCATTTATTTTTGTAAGAAGCAATCCATCTCTGCAGATCCTTCTTATTGTTGTCAAGAAGCTGACCATAGATGTCCTTAGGTCCTGGAGGATCTACACCCTAGCCGGCAGCCTCTATGGCTGAAATAACAGATCGGTAGTAAGGATTGGCTGCTGCATTTGCTGGAATATGGCTGAAATAAAACCATGATTCAATAGCTCGCCACATATCCTTCTTCTTATCTTTTTTCAGCATACTGTCAATTCTCTGCTGTTTTGAATCCTTGCTGGGCAAAGCATGTGGATCCAAATCCTGAATGCTGGCTCCTGCTGGAATATCTCTGGAGGACCTCCTCCTACTGTTAAAAGCTTCCAACAAAGAAGACATGCTGCGTCTGCTCCCTCTACCATCAGGCTCTCTGACTGAGGTTGTCCTCCTGAACTCGAATTCTCCTTACCAGTTGCTGATCCAGATCCTGATTCGTAGCATGATGATCCGAATCGGTCTCTGTACCGGGCCATCTCCTCCTGCTGGTACTGATCCGCCAAGCTCGCATAAATGGCAGCCTCAATCTGTGCCTCCTCATCATCTGGAGCAGAAGCCTCTGACTCTCTAGAGTGATAAGAAGGTGGCTCTGCAGTTCGACGGTTTACTTCGGTCTTTTTCTGCTTTGTCCTTTCCTTCGCTGCTTTCGAATCAACAAAGTACTTTTTCATCAATTGTCGGACCTCTTGTGGACATTTCCGACACATGGATACATCAGGATAACCACCAGTCAGATGCTGCTTCAACCTAGTCACTCCTCCTCCCTTGAACTCTGTGTTGCACCATTTGCATCTCCAATTATGCCGAGCCAGAGCATCTCGCCATGATCCCAACCGATGTCACGCTCCTGATCTTTCTTCTTACTCATTTCTGCAGATATAACAAAATACTAATTATTTCGAATTACCTGTAATATAACACTAATTACATATATTTTTTATTTGATAATATTTTTTACTATTTAAATATTTACAAAAAAAATTTCAAAAAAATCTCAAGTTAGATTCAAATATTTCAATTGTTTTGAATCATTCTAAACATTATTCTCAATTTCCAAACTAACACTGATTTTTAATTTTTTATTTTTTTAATAATTTTTATATAAATAAATATATACTATAAAATAGCTGATTAATTAAAGTGAACGAACGTCATGCTCTAAATTTTTTTTTATAAATATATGCAATATCACGATAGTTTAATGATAATTAAAATAATTATATATAATTTTAAAATAATTTTAATAATTATTTTAAAACTTATAAATTCAAAATAAATATGTTATATGCTTCAAATAATTTTTTAAATTAACTAAAATATAACACTATTTTTATATATTTTTTATTTTATAATTAAAATTTTAAATTTAAATAATTTAAAAAATAATTTTTTAATTTCAAATATTTGAAAAAAAATTAGAAATTAGATTTAATAGCTTGAATCATTCTAAACATGATTCCCAAACTCTGATTTTTTTCTTAAAATTTAATTTTTTTAATTTTTAAATAAATAAATATTTAAAAATATTTAAAAAAATATATAATTAACGAAAATTCACAATTTTGGTGTCATCGTGTAGATCTTCCAAAGATCTATCACATATAATTAAATCATCCCAAAATCACAAGATTTTGACATGATTTTCTCTTATTTTCATTCTTTCTCATTCTTATCCTATTTTTAACAACAAAAATAAAAAAAAAAATATTTACTAAGAAAATAACACATTATCTTACCTCCGGTTAAAGATTAGCCTCTCTTCGAACCACTCCTATAATTTGACGGAGTTTTTTTTTTTTTCTAATTTTTCGAAGGTCTCAATGGTTTCGTTGAGACTTTCGCAACTTTCGGACCCTCGGGAGTTCTCTGAGACATCTCAAAGAACTCCAAACATTCTCCTTTTATGCATGTGGTCTCCGACCCCACTCCGCCTCTCCCTCCTCACTTTATTCACATGGGACGGTCGGTACGGTTCGGTTCACGTCGAACCGGACCGAAACGAACCATACCGTCCGGTTTTGGACGATATGGAAGCGAACCGGACCGAACCGCTCGGTTCGGTACCGGTTCGGGGTGTTTCTCGAAAAAAGGTCCGAATCGGACCGTTTGAGCACCGGTCCGGCTCGGTACGTCCCGTACCGGGCGGTTCGGCCCGGTACGGCGAACCCTGCTCTTAAGCTAATTACCAGCTGTACATTCCTTATTTGACTAAAATTCTGAAAAGTCCTATTGGGTGCACTTATTGAGCATTTTACATGAACCAGCTAGGCTCATGCCTAGGGCATCTGAAGTGCGTCTGAGGCAAATCATCTCGCCTGGTTGTTATTAAGCGTCGGGCAGCATGCACCATGCGCGTAGCGCCTTAGGTGCACTTTTTTATTCACTGGACTAGCCATCCTGTTTTCATACCACCTTTTTCAGTAGCAAGTATAAAGTTCACTCTCTAATATGTAGCCTTCTGTGGAAACATTTATTGACGTTGGAGTTTCATGCATTGACAAATTTTCATGCCCAAAAAAAAACAATGTAAGATGCAAAATTCTCGTCTCCAAAGTCAAAGTCACATCAAAAGGGACCAGCCTAGAAGCTACGAGTGAAAAGTGGGCAATGTCTGCTCATGTGCCAGCACAAAGTTGGTTTACTCACTTTCATCCCCTGATTCTGTAGAGCTCTTTCTGTAGAGCGGACTTGACTGGATCTGAAGTCAATACTCTGAATATTTCTAAACTGTATGTAGGCTCTTTGTTTTATATATTACCATGCCAGTGGCGGGCATGCTGTACATGAACCACACAGGGTAATAATATTTGTACATGTGCATACCTAGTTCCGAATATAGTGCTTTATATCCAAGGGCTGTGACCAGGCACCATCCACTTTATAAGGCCTATAACAAGTCCAGACCTTCATGTTTCCAAGTAAACCTTATGTCAAATTAAAATGGGTCAAACTGATTAAATCTCAGATTATATAGATTTTTCAAGCTCGTATTGAGTAACAGCATAAGATACGCAATATTCCTAAGAGTCATTAATTGAGAAAATAAAAAATGAACCTATAAATATGCGATTTGTCTTATCTTAGGAAAAATATCTACTTGGTTTCTTTTGACCTTTAAATCCCACTTTAGGCTGGGCAGGACCTCTTATGCTGAGGCACTCTAGAACATCGCCTTTTTCTTCTTCTTCTTTTTTTTTTCTCCTTTTGGAAAGGCCCAAACCTATATATTTGTTTTGATCATGTGACCTAAGTGAATATCCCCACTTTACGTGGATTTTGGACCATGTGTCCAAATTGAAATTCAGATGACTCACCATCATTAGTTGCTTTCTAGTGCCTTATACAGCATCTGCTTCCTTGGAGTTATCAAGATCTTTTCTTTTAAGACTTATATACATAAACAAGTTGGTAAATTTCAACATTTTATTCATTGTCCTCCAATGCTTCTCTTAGGGGGCATAGGCAGCCTACTGTGGCCATATTGATTGGCTTCTTTTATTGAAGATTGAACATTCCACTAGGTGGATGGAGTAGCTCCATCCAAGATTTTAAGTCCCGGCAGCATGGGGGGTGTCCCAGCCATCCTATCGCATTTCTGTGAGAACATGGGACAGGGATGGGGTTCGGACTCTGAAGTCCGAAACCCATCCATGCAGAGAGAAAAGAAGAAAGGAAATAAAGAAAGGAAGGAAAGATGAAGAAAAGGAAGGAAGAAGAAAAAAAAAGGAAGGAAGAAAAGAGAAAGAAGAAGAAAAAGAGAAAAAGAAATAAAGGAAAAGATAAGAAAAAGAAAGAAAAAGGAAAGGAAAGAAAGGAAGGAAGAAGAAAAAGAAAGAAAGGAAGGAAAGAAAGTTGAAAAAGAGAAGGGAAAGGAAAGAGAGACTGAGGAAATTTAACGGAATATATGACTGGGACTGGTGTGGGGATGGGGCGGGACAATGGGGCATCCCGTTCCATGGAGAAACGGGGACACCCACATCCTATAGGCTTTAAAACCTTGCCTCCATCAACATTTAAAAGTATTCAAGAATTTTTGCACTCCAACTTTATGACAAGCTGTTGGTCTTTCAAGAGACTAGAACTTCTGAGATAAGGATTGTGATTGATATTTCTTGCTCATTCTTTGTGAAATTGTAGATTTATGTCAGGGAGTCAAAGTTTATATGCGGCAGATGGAGCTTGTTTCCTTTAATGGTGTTTTCTTCCAACTCATTTTTTTTGATAATCCAACTGTCTTCCTAACCATCTATAGTGTTCACACAGTATTTCTTGATAAGTGGCTATTTAACGAAATTATTAATCACTATAATGGCATATAATTAACCTTGCTGATCATATCTTCTCGTCCGTTCAGTCAAAATGTATGTTTTCAGTCCTTGTGGGAGTTTTTATCTAGAATTATTAGTTACATAATGTACAAGCACGTTTGGGTCATTACTACATGTTCTGGTGATCACTGATTATATCCAGGCCTTATCTTTTCAACTCAGTTTTTCAGTATAAATATGTCAAAGCCAGACAGATGCAAATTGATCCTATAGTTAGTGGAAATGTTCCCCATGAGTTTTTTCCATTTTATCTTTGGCTTACACAGTTGTGGACCTAGTCAATTTGCATATTTTGCTGCAGGGAGTTTCTCGCTGATGGCGACCTTTTGGAGCCTGAGCACATAACGAGTGGTGATCGCTTGGAACAAGAAGAGGAATTTAAGCTTAGAGTGGAACTCGAGGCAGAGGAAAGAAAGCTTGAGGAAACTTTGGAGTACCAAAGGCAGATTGAAGATGAGGCCAAGAAAAAACACTTTGCAGAGCAGTTTAAGAATGGCACAGCATTCCCAAAAAATGAAGTAGAAGAACCATGTGCTATTAATTCAGACCCAAATCCGGATTATCTGGCCAGATTGCATAACAACATTCCTCCTGCTTGTCTAAAAGGCATAGATTTTGGTGATTTTCACTTCCCAGAAGCAGCCATGCATAAGGACCAGCAAAGTATCAAGTTTGACCAGTCAAGATATAAATCTTGTAGGCTGGATCAGCAGCTAGATTCAGAAGTGCAGCAGCTTAGTGGTGACAACAGCGAGAAGCGACATGAAACTAAAACTGATGAGATGCAGCCTTGGGGCCAGAACAATGGAATTCCAAACAAAGGGAGCTTAAAATTGATTGAAATAGAGAAAAATGCAGCCACTGTGAAATCTTTCAACAATTCTGGCCCCAAAGTAATCAAGAAGACTAACAGCCAATCACATTTAAAACACAAGCAAGGTATTCATTGTCACTTAGGTGGTAGTGGATTCTAGTATGATTTATCATGTTATTATCATAGATCAATAAATGGATATATGAGCTGCTATATTGTGTTCTGCATGATAGTCTTCAAGTCTATTTCTTACAGGCATGTTGGGAGCTGCACATGATGGCTTTATGCCTACTGATCAACATGCACGTAGGCAAGCTCCTAGAACAAATAACTCTAAATTGCCTGATGAAAGTTCCAGAGCTTTGCCATATGCAGAAGTAAATCAATTGCATGCACAGTATCAGAATGAAGTGAATTATGGAGCTCAAACTCCGGCTATGGGTCTGGATAATGCACATTTTGACACCAGTACGTTCTTCTGCATTTTTGTTCACCATGAACTAGGTGCCTAAGCTGCATTTATAGTTTATTTAGTTCTTTTAGTTAGGCATTTATTGCTAATTAAAGTTTCAGAGCTGCAATATGTTTCATCTAGTCTTCATCTCTCCCTTAAACCACTGATTGTAAAGAACCAAAATTGCTAGTTCAATCAAATATTGGCAGGGCAAGCAAGAAAGATACATGTGATAGTGTTTAATGGTTCCTTGATAATCATCACTATTCAACAAGGTCTGGTGAACCGTACTAGGTTCAAGGCGTACCAAATCGGGCCAGTTAGTTCCTGGCATAGTTCATCCCGTTGGTTTGGAACATATAAGGACCAGTTGGTTACTCATATGTTTCATTCCATCGGTTTGGAAAATATGTATATATTGACGAGGGTTTTCAAACCCTCTCTCTCTTGGTCTCTCCCTCTCTCTCTCCTGCCTTCTCCCTCCTCCCTGCCCCCCTCCCTCTCTGCCTCTTGCTGCATTGTTACCCCCTGGAACGGCATGTATGGATCCATGCCATACCAAACTAGTTTCTGGTTGGTACCTCCTCTGTTATTGGTTTGACGGACCTTGCTTTTCAATTTATGTTTTATTGTTTTGCAACTATGATTCACCAAGCACATTTTTTTGAAAAATTTTCGACTGCTGGTTATTTATAAATGTAAATGCTAATAGTGCACTTCTGTTCTTTGCCTGTGCCCATCATAATTAATTCATCCAAATAGAAATCTGTAAGGAGAATCACATCCTAGGCATAAGAAGTTCAAATGAACCAAATTCTATTAAGTATTGTCCAGTGGATCTTCTATCAAATTATTTCATTTTTTGATAAATCTTGTTCTTTGAGCTGCTAGAGAATGGTTGGTTTTGTTAATTTAGGATCTATCATGTAAAATAAAAAAGAGATAGATGAATATATGTGCTGCTTAATTAGAGCTAGTTGGATGAAGAAGAGACATCTGTGTCAGATATATTATATGATGGATGCATATCTCGGAGAAAATTTGTAGAGCTATAATAAGGATTGTAGTGCTCTATGGCTTAGAATGCTAGGCAATAAACAAAGTTTATGAAACAAGTATGGTAGAAATGAGAATATTAGGAGTTGCATAAATTAAGAAGAAATTGATAGAAAATTGATTTAGACGAAATGAGCATGTATAGGGGTGTCAATGGTCCGGATCGGGCCTAGGGCTGAAGCAAACTGGAAGTTTAAACCTCATTTTTGAGCTTGGCCCGACTTGGACTGGGCCCAAGGTTATTAGGCTCAAGCTTGACTTAGGATATATCCTTGGGTTGGTCCTATCTCCAAGTAGGACTTCTTTTTTCCTTTTCTTTTATTTTGTGAATTCTCAACTTGGTCTCATCATGAAAGTTATGTGGGCATCTACTTCTAGGCTGGAGGTCAGCTGGCAGCCCTATAAGCTGAGCCTAGGCAGTTTTATCAGGTATTTGGGCCATTAGGGCTAACCCATCCCACTGATAGTCCTAAGAATGTAAAACAAAGATCTAACAGGAATCTAGTAAGGAGAGGTACTTTAAGATATATTGAAGATTGTAGAAAAAGGAGGGGAAGATCTAAGGTAATATGGATGGTGGTTGCAAGGAAAGATATGGAAAAACTTGGAATAACATCAAATTTGGCCCTAACCAGGAATACATGGAAAAAGGTTGGATGGTTGTGGTTATGGTAAGTCGTGACCTTGGGAATTGATGATGTGTGGCTGTTTACAATTTGCCTTGAATTAACTGGCAGTATTGCCCTGATGATATTTGTTGTCTACCAATTTTACACATCATATGGATTCAACAAATTTGATGGAATCAAAAGGTTATCCATATTTGCAGCCCATCTTATGGTGTTTTCCATCCTATAGTACACATGTTGCAAGATAGCAGTAGTTCAACTAGCAAAAATGGAAGGGATTGGACACTGACCATTGGTCCTCTCTCTCTCTCTCTCTCTCTCTCTCTCTCTGTCCTACTTAATAATCATTCTAATTGTTTTTTTTTTAATCTGCTTAAGAATGACATTGAAATGGCTCCACCACTCCGGTCTGATCTTATAATGTGCCATGAAATAGGCATTCTAGTCATTCATCTCATAAGTAGAACTATTTTGGTGGCGTGTCTCTTTTTTAAAAAAAAAAAAAATTTAAAGATTCTAACTTGTAATCAAAAAGAGGAAATACTTTCTTTTCTTTTTGTTATTGTTATCACCATCTAACAGTTTACAATCAAGTTGGAGTCAGCTAAGGGGTGTACTCTATATTCAGAAGGCTCTGCGGAAGGTTGATTTTTTTAACAAATCTTGTATGACAATCCTCTAAGAAATAATGCTTATTCCTGGCCAAGGCGAACGTTAAGCAAGATAGGGGTCTTGCCATGAAATCTAGATGATTGGTTTGCCTAAAAGGAAAATTTTTCAAAGTTTAATATAGGAACTGCTTTCATGTTTGAGTACATCATGTTGGATATAGAAGCATTCAGATTCATTGAAACCAAAAATATAACTGCTTTATCTTAGTTTATTAGAAGACACTAGTTGTCCCTGTATTTTGGTTGTATCTCTGTGATGACATTCTTTTGGGTTATTTGTTGAGGTTTTTGACAAAAATGAGCATTATTTGCCAATCAATCTTTAAAGGATCAATTTTTGATAAACTGAATGGAATTATAGGTGCATTTGACATGATTTTCTTTATTCTACCCTTTCAAATTCTTGTGAGACTTGGGAACTGGATTTCCCAATTCTTTTAGCTAGTTTCAATGGAGGAAATACAATGCATGTTCTAAGCATTACAATTTGCTGACACGAGAACTCATATTGATAAAGTGAATATAGAGGCTGTTTGGAGTCCATGCAGGCCAGCCTGCTTGTTTGAATGCCTGCAACTCAAATTGTACGGTAAGCTGAATTGCTTGTTGGGCTGCAACTCAGGGCTATATTGTAGTAGGTTGACTTGTAGTCAAAGTGCACATAGGACAAGTTAGAGCTGCTCGAGTAGAGGTATCTTAGCTAAAAAGGAAAAGGATTTGTCCTCTTCACTCCCCCTCTCCTTCACTTTGGCTTATCCTCCACTGCCACCAACCCCCACCTCTACACCACCATGCATCATCTCTGGTGGGCTGCAACCCTTCTCCACCCTCCTCAAGGCCTACATGGCCACTTCCTCTCTCTCCATGGACACCCAGGTCCATGCCCAGGCCCTCGCCGCCAACATCTTCAACACTAACCTCTTTGTCCAAAACAGTTATCTCCATGTATGTTAAGTGCTTCGATTTGGCATCCGCTTGCAAGTTTTTTGATGGAATACCTGTTAGAGATGCCCCTCTGTTCCCTAAACTCTTCCAAACACAGGAAGTGAGTTTTCTTTTAAGTCAACTACTGCAACGGAAGTTGCAACGCTTAACTAGAGGGCTCCAAAACATTCCGTAGTGGTTTCCCAAATCTTTGAGTGCTCATTCCACTCTTTTCCTCTTTTTTTGTTTTTTTTTTATATAATAAGCCTTCTGTCTCTTTTGAATTCTTTCTCTACCGAATTCCTATAACTAAATTTGCGGACCTATCGGTAGAATTAACAAGAATCTTGTCTCCATGATGCAAAAAGTGGAAAGTCTATGCAAGGGATCCATTATTATTATTATTATTATTATTATTTTCATAAAGCCCTTTCTTGGGGCATATGTGGAGTTTTGGCATTTCTCTACTGCCAGATTTTAGGATGATTTTGCACCGAAGGACCTAGTTGAAACATTTCTTTGATTTTGATTGATAATGACAGTGAAATCAATTGCTGAATAGCTGCCCCAAGACTGACTGTCACTACTTATTTTGAGCAAGATATAATACATACCAAGCAAGTCAATCTGATCTGATTGTTTAAAGGACAATTGACAAGGATATTAGGGAGCCTTTTTTTGCGAAAATATGCATGAATTTAGAAAAAGAAATGGTCAGTACTCAGGTCCAATAACAGGTGAACCTTGTTCATTAATGCAGTAAGTTGAAATTTTGCTTAATGTGTTGCCTCTAACAACAATTTACGAGCCTGCTGATTGTATTTTTTTATTTCTGTTTATTTCTAAATACACATGTGCACACATATGTACATACATATCTGCATATGTGTGTGTGTGTGTGTGTGTATTATACATATGAATATACACATGTACATGTATATGTAGAAACATGTATACATAATACATACATACATACATATGCATATGTGTGTGTGTGTGTGTTGGAATGCATACTTTACGCTAATTCCTTCTAAAAGGAGTTAAAATCAATCATATGCCATCCAAATTGAATATCCAAATTTTTGAACATGATCTACACTACAAAAAATGCATAGAAACTAGAATTAATATATGTAACTGGTTTCTAACTTATGTATTAGGTCAGTGCAAAAAATGAAGTGATCCAGTTAAGGGTTTTCGTATCTTCCAATTGTCTGAAATAAGTGTTCAGATTCTTGTGAAGAGAAATTATCAGAGTAAGTGATGGAAGACCATCAAAGCTCAAACAGATTGCATGGTTATACTGAAAGATGCAATTAAACAAGATGGAATGCCAATTTATTGGAATTCTTGCTACAATCTACTCGTAGGATGGGATACACTCTGGAAGATCACCAAAGTGATAAACACTCCTTCAAAGAAGAATACAAGGTGGCACTCTTAGTGTTTAGTGAGCTTAAATTTTGAAGTTCATATCTAGCCCCGTTAAAAAAATACAGTCCAGCACACTCAATCTAAAAGGAATCTTCACCACCATCATTGTAGCTAATATTTTTAGATGGGATTATTTCTATCATGTTTATTTATCAAGTTAGCTTTCCAACACATCTAGAATACTCAAAACGGAGGCCGGATCAACTTATGAACGATTCATCGAACTTTCAGAAAATTACTGAAGTACCATACTCTAGCCCATGATTTTAAGGATGATTTTTCTTCTTCTTTTTTTTTTTGGGTCCAAATATCTGTGTGTATTTCTTATAGAAACTCATGTTAGACGAGTTAGAAGTCGGTAGGAGTTAGGAATCTATTTTTTTAACTATCTATTTAATATTTCTTTCTTTATTTTCTTAGGAAACTTGTATCCTACTGCTACTAGGAAAAGCCCATTGGGCCTATGAGATAACTCCCATAAATACCCTCCTTGTACTTTTATAAATTGTTGAAGCTTAAATAAATTTATATTTTAGGTTCTTCAATTCCTTGCCGTGGTGTGAGATCGCGATTCTGTAAGAGGTGATTGGTGTGAGGTAGGAAGCTTTGAGCATTCTTTGGCGAGGGTGGAGGTGCGAGGCTGAATACTCTTGAGGAGTTGGTGTGAGGCTATCAGTTATCCAATTTTTAGGTTTGCTTTCATGGATTCCATATACTTGTTTTGCCTACATCATTCTTCTCTAGGAGTTAGTGTGAGGCCATTAGTTATCCCATCCTTCGGGTTGCTTTCATGGATTCTATATAGTTGTGCGGGCTGGCCAGTATCATGAATGGTATCAATTACACTAGTATATCAAAATACATAATAGAGTACATGAATTGGGATTCTATTTTATAGATCATGATCTACATCTTAAAACATGGGTGGATCATAGTCAAACATAATGTCATGCTATTAAGACCATCCATTTTTGACTTGATGCTTGGGTTGGAGATCAACCAAACAAATGAATTTTGATTTTTAAGTATTTTGGTTAGTGTAGGTAATGTTCTGGATCTTTAATTTGGATAGTCTATCATCAATTTTGAATTATTTACTTCTTTTTCGAGGACTTAATATGAAGTGTATAGCCCAACTCATTTATATACAAGTATATGTACATATATACACTATGTGTACATAAACATTTTGTTTGAAAAATGTTTTTACTATTGGCCTTTACTATTATATCCAACCTATGCCTTGTGCTTGGCAACTCCCTCCCTCCATCTCTAATCATTCAGATTGCCCCATGTGGTTGATTGAATTAGAGCCTCCTCCATGTCATTTGTATTCGACACCTTATAGTGTTGTGGATCCATGCAGTGATATGGTTGCTCAGCTGCCCAGCAATCAATTTTTGACTATTTCTCTGGACTTTTTTCTTGCTCTTTGTAAAGTCATGATGGTACTTCTTCATCTCTTGTGGGCATTTTCTACATGCGGCCACATTAGGATAACCACTAGCTGGATGCTGCTTCAATCTCGCCACCCACCCCTTTTGGTCTACATCGCACAACTGACACCCCCAATGGTGCCAACCCAAAACTTACTAAACCATGCTCCCAACCTATTTAGTATTTTAAAACTCTTCTTCAATCCATTTTTGCAAGTTTGACAAACACATGTCATAAACCATCTTATTTCCGACCACAAATTATATAAAGCACATCTGCACTTTCTAAAAAGCAAAATTTTATATATTTTTAGATAAATTATTGGCTTTTATAATTTGATTTCATTCAATACATGTGATAATTTACAATATTATGTAAAAACCATGCATGTTGTTCTAGAAAATATGTCGTAAATACCAATGCACATTGCCATATTTTTCATGATTTTTAATTGATTCTATAATTATTTAAGTAATTAAATACCTAAAAGTCAGATAATTTATATTATAATGCAAAAAGGTTGAATTACTTTAGAAAATACATCTACATTTTCTATACAGAGTACTAATTCTTCATTTTTTATTATTTTAAAATTTTTGTAATTAAATTTTAAATAATAATTTAATAGAAGTAGTGGGAATCGAAATGTATAGTTGTCTGGATAGATTATCAGGATATATATAACCTAATTATAAAATATGTAAAAATAAATTTTAATTTGGTTTAATATAGAACTTTACTAGGGATACATATTTTTTCAGTTCATGAATATCTTAATCATTAGTTATTCTTTTGAAGTTGGGCTTACGTTCGGATAGCCATAACCAAGCCCAAATTTGAATAAATTACCATTAAAATAAAATAGTGGGTAGTGTGAATACCCCCAAACATCCTTTTTTTTTTAAAAAAAAATTGAACTTTATTTTATCTAATTAATTTTAAAACAAAAATATATATTTTAATCTGAAAAATTGCACAATCAATGAAAATTTATGATTTTTATGGAAAATATGATTTTTCTTCTTCAATGCATATATCATCCTTGGATCTACAACATATTTTAATATTATGTCAAATTACAAAATTTGGACATAATTTTCCTTGATTTTTATCAATTTTTGACCTATTTTAGGCATAAAATAAGCACGAGAAGAATGAAGATGATGGAAGGGATTATACTAGATTAGCTTGATTTAAGATCAAGATCAACAAATCTATACTCTTCCACAATTTTTACTCACAATGCCTACTCCCTTTCTAAAGTAAAGAAAGGACCTTCTCCTCTTTTATTGGCATCGGGGTCGCCCAAACCACCCTGGACCAGTCTGAACCGAGTGGAATTGGGTGGTTCTGATCAGTTCGAAGTGGTTCGAGATGGTTCCAGTCACTTACCAAATGGAACATTCATCTTGACCTGGTTGTTTACCTATTTGGGTTGGTACGCTCCCTAACAGGGTGGATCAGGTTGGTTTGGCATATCATGGGTGTCATTCATGTTGGCACCAAATTAACTGCACTCTATCATCTCTTGACATCATTTTCTCATGCTTGGCATGAAAAGTGATAACACTGGAGGTATACTATGTAGAAGGATGCACCTATGTGGCATCTTATCTTGAATTCATTAATTTAGAATAGTTAGTAGAAGGAAAAAAGGTGTTTGTCCATCCAAGGGAACAATTTAGTGGCAGGTTGCACAAAATTGGATCCAATAATTTACTTTTAGTAAAAATCAGAGGTCTAAATAATTTGAAAATGAAAGGGCACCAACCATCATAAAACTATCCATCATTTGGGAAGCAGCTAGAGTGGGTAGTTCAGACAATGACGAGTGACTTTTATTTCCTCATGAAAATTTGTTTTCTTGGTGACCAGGAGATAATGGAGGAAAGACATTGAGACAATTGCATGCCGAAGAGGATGATGAAGAAAGGTTCCAAGCGGACCTGAAAAAGGCCGTATGCCAAAGCCTTGGTATGCTTGTAGCCTGTATTATATATGTAATTCTTAATAGTTTCCTTCTTATATCTGTGTATACTGCATATTTTGGATTTCTAGAATCAGATTAAGTCTGTGGAATGTTTTTATTCTAGAAATTTTGGTTGTTATATCCTTGGACAATCATGTTCCTTGCATGTTCTACGTTTTCTGCAATCTTGCTTTTGTATGGGATGCTCAGTGAAAAATATCAGTTAGCTAATGAAAGCATAAACCAAATCCGACTTCCATGTTTTTTTAACATAATTTGCTTGCTAATATTATTTCTGTTGAGTTATTGATTATGCTGTACTTGATACGTTTAATATTTTGTGAATTTTGATAATTTATTGCTGATGTCATAGTTTTTACTGAGTTGTCATTTGTCCTTTTGTGGACAAAAAGTTTTATGCTTGTGTTAGCTTGAGTACAAATTTATGGAGCTCATCTACAAGGTATATGATATGCTCAATCAGCAGAACAAGTGCAATTTCTTAGTAACTATTAGAAGGGGAATGAATCCTCTGATTTTGTTTCCTAGGTCTTGTAACTGACCTGTAATAAAAGTATATTTGATTTAAGCATTTCATTAGGTTTTTTGGCTTCTTAGGTCTAAGAGATGAACACAGCTAGCTACATCTATATGAAGATGTTTTCTTCCGTCTAGGCTCTTCCAAGTCTGTGGAGTTTAGACGGTTGCTTCCTCGTATGCCTTCATATGGGCAACCCACCACCGAGCCTGTTCTTTCAGCGGTTCTGGGCATGTGTTGTTGGTGCATTGTTGGCTGGCTAATCCGGCTCAACCTAATGCTTTAGGTCTATGTTGAAGGAAAACTGGCTGAGACTGGCTTGGCCATTTAGATATCTATGTTCATAAGTATCTATCCCTTACTCTTGTGTCCCATCCATGCCAATGTCCCTTTCTTTCCCTTTCATCTGTCCATAAAATCCAACTTTGATGCCAAGCTTTCTCTCTTCATCTAGGCCTATAGCTATGAGATTCAAAGAGTCTCCCTTGTTAAAACTATGTAAGCATAAATAATGAAATAATGTATCAAACAATGAAAGAAAAGCAGATAGAAGGATGGAAAGAAGAGAACAAGATCAAAGAGTGGATTTGGCTTTAATATAGTAGGCCAAATACTACTCGTAGCCTGCTATTTTTTCATCAGGTGTCCCTCTCTAGTGGAAACATGATGAAATTAAATAATGTTTGAGAAACTGATTGTGCAGTGGTATGTGCTGCCCCTTATGGTGGTTCATATATGTACGATGCTGTACTGCCCATATCAGCAAACTATGAGAAGATATAGGGATTTACCGCTGTGTCTATTTTACTGGTACGTGATTGGAATGCCTCTGCGCTGCAGTGGTATGTGCTGCCCCTTATTGAGGGCCTTACTACATAAATTAGTCTCGTCCAGGATGACCTCTTTATAACCCATCATACTTGACCAATTATATCTCAACCCATTAGTCTCTCAAAACACAATTTTACTCGAAGCTATTGTTATTACATCAAGAAATCTCTAACAATGTCCCTTCTCTAGTTGGAGTATAGATAATGAGACATCTTAACCTCTGACAATAAGTTAAAATTCAATCAGTTGTTCTATTCCTAGTGACTTGGAGAACAGTTCTTCTTTCAGAAGTTTTTTGGACACTTAACTATAGTAATGGTAAACTTAGCCCGGTTGTCATGAATACCATTACTCCTATCAAGCTGGTTTTTGCCACTGCAGTGTGTGTCAAAGTAGCAAATACCATGTGGTTGCGCATATCCTCCAGCTGCAGGTTTGACTTTAAGTCGTTTCTTAGTTCCATCCATCAACCATGTCTAGGGGTTCAAGAGGGTCATGCGGGTCTTAATCTGACCTATATACCTAATAAACAAGCTGACTTAGACCGGACATACCCAAACTTAAGACTCATGGATTGAGGTGGGTTGCATATTAAGACCTGACCTGCTATTAGTTAGGGTATGAGCTTGAAAGAATTCTTTACAAATTGAATGCCAAATGAACTCCACTCAAGCTGCAAAAGTTAGTTCCTAGCTCCATAACTGATCTAGATCCAATCCAACAACCTTTTAAGACTTACTGAGTGGTTGGCATGTTTTGGGTCTAGTTTGACTGTAAGTTAATATTAGGTTGAGTCTGGGTCAAGCTAATTCAACACCTGACCCAACCCACTTCCATCCCTTGGCATCCTTCAACATATGATGGTCGAGAGAAGTGAATGATAAGTAGCCTTACAATATGGTAAGGAAGATTCCGAGGATAAAGAATGACCACACCATCTTAACATTCAAGCCTTCTGGGTATTTGTGCATTAATTGTTGGATGTCCAAAGGACCATAACATCATCTCTTTCTCCATGTTATGCACCTTAATTGTGGCTTAAAGTGAGAGAATAATGTCTAAACAATCAAGTGTATACGGACATTGGAGAGGAAAGAAGAAAAAGGAAAAATGAGCCATTTTACATTGGCTAAATTTTAGATCTGAAAAAAATTAAGAGAGAAGTAAAGACAAAAAGAAAACCAAAAGAGATGTTTCAAGTTAATTTTATGCAGGTATTTCTCTAATACCACAAAAGAACCTGTTTTTAAGATTTCTAGGTGTTAGCTAGATCCTAGATTACCTTAAAGGCATATATCTTCACATAATCATGCTTAAAGTTGGAATCTTGGTTAAAAATTCTTTTGCTCTTGAGAGAATATTACCAATAAAGAGAGCAATGATATATCATATTCATATAGTAGAAGAAAGTAAAAGATATGACTAAATGAGTATCTGTCCTTTGGATGATCAAGAATGAGCGAATTCTTGGTTTATGGTACATCAAGCTCCATGAGGGAAGATGGGCAGAAGGAATAATAGCATACAACCAGCACATTAAGCTGAGTATATTATTTGGCATCCTTTGAGTGGCCAAATGATGATTTACACTAATACTTATAGGTTTTTATTAGTGAAGACTTGGTTTATGGTACATCAAGCTCCAGAGAAGAGAGGCAGAAGTAGTAGCATGCGACCAGCACATTAAGCTGAATATATTATCTGGGCATCCTTCCACTGGCCAAATGATGATTTACACTCATACTTGTAGGATTTTATGGGGGAGTTGCTATATGAATAAACCTGGTCCAAAGTAACATAATTAAGTCTATTACAGTATCTATTATATATTAGGACGTTGAACTTCTAAAACACAATCTATGCTTGTTTACAAATCTCTGACAAACTTATATACATGGAATGCCAGAAGAAATGATGAAATATTTATAGGACATAGGTCTTCCCAGAAGTTGGCCCTGTGATTTTCCTAGAAGTTGGTGCAGTAACAATTTTTGGTGGAATGAGAAATAACCTTGTTAATTGCTTGAAAGCGGCCGAGCAAATGTGTCCGGATGCATCATTCGGAAGCAGGTGTGGCGCAAAACAATTATGATGCTTCTTTCATTGGTTGCATGTCTTTGTGCTAGTGCATGCCTAAGCACTGGGAAGTGCTTTGTATCATGCTAAAGCAGGTTAACGCATGCACAATCCATGGTTCTGGAGACCTTGGCTTCTTCTGTAGATAGCATATATCTAGGAAAACTGGGTGGTTTGATTGTTCTCCTCGATCTACTCTTGGGTCTATGGTGAGACAGCACACAAGTATTAACTGTAGGATTAATGCCTGTGATTAGTCTTAAATAGAAATGAGTGGTTAGAAAGCTTACCCCCCAAAGTTGCCATAAGGCTTGTTACCTATGATTTCTCAAATAGGTGTCACAATAGACTAAGTATTAGGTGCAGATTCTTTTATTGAGAATACAGTTAATTAGTAGTCATGGCAAAGTGTGCATTTAATTTTGCGGGAAGGAGGGCAAAAATGAAAGAGCCTTGGATTCTACAGGACCCAACCTTTGTCTAATATGATTATCACCAGCAAGAAAAGTGCTTTTGGTGCCAAGCAAAATGTCAACAGACATATGAGAGGACGATCTTAAGTATCCTCTGTTTAAGACTCAGAGGTGGCTAATCTTTCGGTTTGTGGGACAAAAACTATAAAATCTTGCTGGTTGTTTTCCCCTTAATTTTGAAGCGGCATGAGATGCTTACGTGGGAAATTTTGTAAGGTATGATACCATGCCTTTCTTTGTCTTTTACTTTTTTAAAAAATAAAATAAAATAAAATAAACGGCCATGAGATTGGCTAGCTGGTGGTGATACCAGGACTTCAAGGTTTTGTACAATGGTGGAAGGAACAGTTGGAGTATGTAGTTAATAAAATTTTATTCTTTTGTTTAAAAAAAAATCACTTTATGATTTAAACTGGGGGCATCAATTCCTGGGCTTGGCTATGTTTCTAGATCTAAGCCTTCTGTATGTTTTGAGTTCTGACTAATGGCAGAATTCTGATTTCATTGAAGTTATCCAAGCTGCAGTTTCTTTTTCTATAAAGCTATCTCACTATACCGTGTTTCTAAGATATATCATTGTTTAGTAGTATTTAAGAGTTTATTTAAACTTGTTTTCTTGTTTAGTTTGTTTTGAAGTTCATCCATGTGCTTTTTCATGTCTTGCAAGCAACTAACTATGCTATTGTCTCTTCAACTTTGTTAACTATTATTTCCAAATTTAATTTTTATAAGCATCATTGCATGTTCATTTAACATCCCTTGCAAGAGTAAGCAGTAATACTTAAATGATTAGGTTTAAACATGAGAAGACTCCATCTGGAGAGGAGTTAATTGTTCTTCAGCAAATTTTGAATTAAGAATAAGAATGCTAATAGAGAGAATGTCTATGGTTACCTTGAATTTAGGTTGAGTCTAGTCTTACCCATTGTTATGGTCCTGTTATAACAACAAAATGTATTGTGTTGTGCAAGGTTTGCTGTACTGGTACCGGATGGCGTGCCGGTGCCAGACCGGTATGGTACGGTATTGGTAACGTACCGTACCGACACACGGTATGCCTAGGCATACCGGTCCGGTACCGGTACATAATTTTTTTTCAATTTTTAATTTTTTTTTGGATTTTTAAAGTTAATAATTGATAAATACAACCTCAATATGATATTATATTGCATATTATTAACATATTTGGGTTCAATTTGGAGTTAGATTGCGGTACAAAGACTCTTGATCCAAAATTTCAAACATATATTTATTTACATTATATTTCAACTATGTCATCTTAAAACTAAAGAAAAAATATATAAAATACGCATTAAAATGTATCTAAATATTTAAGTACAAAGCGCAATAACTGATATACGAACCTTAAGATGTACTCTGCATTTAATTTCTTGTCGAGTGTCTGTGATGCTCGTAGATGTCTGGATCATCAACATAGTCTGAAGGGACATCAGTCCAACCCTCTAGTCAAGCTGCACCGTACTCTCGAATATTCATCATCCCATAAGGCATCCTCTTTGGATTGTAAGACATCTCAGGCCTCTCGCTAAAATTCTGACTCTGAGAAGTATCATCGAGATGATGGTACGGTTGTGGAGGAGCCCATCCAAATATGCCAGTAGCAAAATCTGATCCATAAGATGCTCCAGGCTGCATAGGGTAGTAACCACTGGAAGATGATGCCTCGGATGCACCATATGCATATGGATCATAAAGTGGCTGTGGATAATAGGATCCATAATGCGAGGATGATCCAGATACATTCATGGACCCTACTTCACGTGCAAGATCATCCGCAGCTGCATCATGTGCTGGACGACCTCTAGGAGTCCGTCATCTATATGAAATCGGCTCTCCACGATCTCTACCGACTCGTCCACCATGATTCCTATCCTGTGTGACATGCGTAAACTGAGACTCACCGGTGAATCGAATATCATCCTGTGGCTGTGTCTCATAAACGGTGGTCTCCTGTCTTTCAGTTCCTCCCTGATCATCAGATACATGGCTACTACTACCAGTATCATTATCACTCTCCCTGGTGTCCGTATCTGAACCAGATAGCTCTTGTACTCTCGAGAGTGGTGCACGTACAACTGTCTTTTTCTTCTCCCCCTTGTGCCCCTCTGTTACTGAGTTTCCTGTGATTGAGAGGATGGATGCCTTCTTGCTGGCTGTCGGGAGGATCGTCTATACATCTCTCGCTCGAATCTCTGGGAAGATGTATCGAATAGCGAGTCATGTGATGAATGAGTCCCTAGTATCCCCTCAGACTGTGGCTGATCAGCTGGAATCTTGTGGAATATTTTTTTCTGCCCATTGTCCTGGATCCACCCTGATCTCCCTCGCCACCACACTGGCTGGTCGTGGAAAGGATCCTGGCTCATCAAGCTCTGGCTCCTGCTGCTGACTTGCAAGCCATTCGATGATCGGATCGTCATCCTCGTCGGCATAATCATCCAGCGTCGGATCAGTATACTTCAACTGAACTTCCTCCTGAATATATTTTAGTCTTAACCTTAGATTGTAGTGAACATATACAAGATCGTCGAGATGTTTTTGTGTCAGATGATTTTTCTGTTTGCTGTGGATAAGGGCGAAAGTGGACCAATTACGCTCACAGCCACTAGCAGAGACCGTCTGAGAAAGAATACGGACAGTCATATGTCTCAAATTTTCTGCTGACGTTCCAAAATAAATCCATCATTCAGCTACAAAAGCAAAATTACATATCAAATTTGATGATATTATTAAACAAAATTATATATCAATCTACATTGCTCATTATTGATATGTAATTTATCTGAATTCATCTGCTTTTTGCTTACGACAGCTGATAGGACTCCAAAACTGTCTGATTCCTCTCTAAACTGTTTCGTCTGAAATAAAATATATTTATTATTTATAAATATATCAGATCGAATTCAGTTGAATAATAAATATATTTATTATTTATTATTTATCTTATATATGACATTGCGAAGAGCAGCAAGAAGCTCGCTATCCATATCTATCTCCGGAATAGTATACTGAAATCTCGGATTTAAGTAATAAGCTGCAGATAAATTTGAAGATTGATTAAGCATAATTTTATTTTCATGCTTCGAAAAAATATTTTAAAACATTCTTGAATCAAAACTTACCAGCTAGATGCAAATCTCTGCCCATCTGATAGTCCCAACGGTGCTCAATAATGTTAATGAATTTTTGAGCATGCTTGGGATCATTCTCGCTGATCTGTTTTTTTGTCCTCTCCATCATGTAATATAGGAAGCCCATCTGGGGGTATCTCTCGCTGTCCACGGCGCGAAGCACCTCATATAAAGGCTTGATATCCTTCACTATCTTCTCAGTCCGCTGCCAAAATGACTGACTCGTCATCAAGTTCTTCACATGACTTCCATCAGTGCCGGCCGTCGCATATCTGCTTTCCTGCCACTCGGCACTGACAAACATCTGATGTAGGGCTATTTTCTTCTGAAGAAGACTATCAAGTGCTATGTAGTTGGTAGCAAACCGTGTGATATCCGGTCATAAGATCTTCCCCCCAGTATACGTCCGCATCAATGAAAGAACCCATGTTGGTTGTAGATGAATCTAGTAATGGTCTGGGCAATGTTCACTACCTGCTGCATCCTGCGAATCTTTCCGATATCCATCAATATAAGATCAATGCAATGTGCAGCACATGGGGTCCAGTATATTTGCGGTCGCTGCTCCATCAGCAACTCCCCGACAGCTTTATATTGTGGTCCATTATCTGTGATGACTTGCACGACATGCTGCTCACCCACTGAATCAATCACTTCCTCCATCAGACCAAAGATATATGTGGCATCGTGCATCTTATCTGAAGCATCGATTGATTTGTGAAAGAATATTTTTCCATCACAGTATGTCAAAAAATTAATGATGCTCCGCCTAGTAGGACCTGTCCAACCATCATACAATACTGTCAGACCGTATGTAGGCCATTTATTTTTGTAAGAAGCAATCCATCTCTGCAGATCCTCCTTATTGCTGTCAAGAAGCTGACCATAGATGTCCTTAGGTCCTTGAGGATCTACACCCTGGCCGGCAGCCTCTATGGCTGAAATAGCAGATCGGTAGTAAGAATTGGCTGTTGCATTTACTGGAATATGGCTGAAATGAAATCATGATTCAATAGCTCGCCACATACCCTTTTCTTATCTTTTTTCAGCATACTGTCAATTCTCTGCTGCTTTGAATCCTTGCTGGGCAAAGCATGTGGATTCAAATCCTGAATGCTGGCTCCTGCTGGAATATCTCTGGAGGACCTCCTTCTACTGCCAAAAACTCCCAACAAAGAAGACATGTTGCGTCTGCTCTCCCTACCACCAGGCTCTCTGACTGAGATAGTCCTTAACTCGAATTCTCTTATACCAGTCGCTGATCCAGATCCTGATTCGTAGTATGATGGTCTGAATTGCTCTCTGTACCGGGCCATCTCCTCCTGCTGGTACTGATCTGTCAAGCTCGTCTGAATGACAGCCTCAATCTGTGCCTCATCATCTGGAGCAAAAGCCTCCTCTGACTCTCTAGAGTGATAAGAAGGTGGCTCTGCAGCTCGACGGTCTACTTCGGTCTTTTTCTGCTTTGTCCTTTCCTTCGCTGCTTTCGAATCAGCAAAGTGCTTTTTCATCAATTGTCGGACCTCTTGCGGACATTTCCGACACATGGACACATCAGGATAACCACCAGCCAGATGCTGCTTCAACCTAGTCATCCCTCCTCTCTTGAACTCTGTGTTGCACCATTTGCATCTCCAATGATGTCGAGTCGAGAGCATCTCGCCATGATCCTAACCGATGTCACGCTCTGGATCTTTCTTCTTACTCATTTCTGCAGGTATAACAAAATACTAATTATTTCGAATTATCTGTAATATAACACTAATTACATATATTTTTTACTATTTAAATATTTACAAAAAGAATTTTAAAAAAATCTCAAGTTAGATTCAAATATTTCAATTGTTTTGAATCATTCTAAACATTATTCTCAATTTCAAAACTAACACTGATTTTTTATTTTTTTAAATTTTTAATAATTTTTATATAAATAAATATATACTATAAAATAGTTGATTAATTAAAGTGAATGAACGTCATGCTCTAAATTTTTTTCTTATAAATATATGCAAGTACAACAAAATACGATAGTTTAATGATAATTAAAATAATTATATATAATTTTAAAATAATTTTAAAAATTATTTTAGAACTTATAAATTCAAAATAAATATGTTATATACTTCAAATAATATTTTTAAATTAACTAAAATATAACATTATTTTTATATATTTTTTATTTTATAATTAAATTTTTTAATTTAAATAATTAAAAAAATATTTTTTTATTTCAAATATTTGAAAAAAATTGAAATTAGATTTAAGTAGCTTGAATCATTCTAAACATGATTCCCAAACTCTGATTTTTTTCTCTAAAATTTATTTTTTTTAATTTTTAAATAAATAAATATTTAAAAATATTTAAAATATATATAATTAACAAAAATTAATAATTTTGGTGTCATCGTGTAGATCTTCTAAAAATTTGTCACATATAATTAAATCATACCAAAATCACAAGATTTCGGCATGATTTTTTCTTATTTTCATTATTTCTCATTCTTATCCTATTTTTAACAATAAAAATAAAAATAAATATTTACTAAGAAAATAACATATTATCTTACTTCCGGTCAAAGATCAGCCTCTCCTCGAACCATTCCTACAATTCGACGGAGTTTTTTCTTTTTTTTCTAATTTTTCGGAGGTCTCAACGGTTTCGTTGAGACCTTCATAAACTTCGGATCCTCGGGAGTTCTCTAAGAAGTTCTCAGAGAACTCTTAAGCCGCTTAATGATTTAAGTCTCCGACCCCACCCCCCTCCCCCCCTTCCCGCTTTATTCATGTGGGCATGTCGGTACGGTTCGTTCGGTTCACGCCGAACCGGACCGGACCGAACCGATCCATACCGTCCGGTTTTGGGCGGTATGGATGTGAACCGGACCGAACCGAGCGGTTTGGGGCGGTTCGGAAAATATTTCGAAAAAAAGTCTGAACCGGACCGGTAAACTACCGGTCCGGCTCGGTACTCCTCGTACCGGGCGGTTCGGCCCAGTACGGCGAACCCTGGAACTGTTGTGACTGTTGTCTACATGTTGAAACATATTTTCGGTGATCATTAAATTGCTTGATCTGTATCCCTCGTCAGCATAAAATTTCACTGTTTCCTGATTTCGTCTGGTTTTTATATCCACAGAAAATGATTATGGCGCTTCTACTAATGAAACTGCAAGCATTCCAAGCACAAAAGAGATATTTGGATCTGGCCTGAAAAATGCAGTTGGTGAATACAATTGCTTTCTGAATGTAATTATTCAGGTGAGTGTCAGGGAAAAAGATCATAGAGACATCTATACTTCTGAATCTCTGATTAGTTAGTTATGATCTAGTTCAAACCCTAATGATGTTTTTCTTTCATATAAAAATTCAGTCATTGTGGCATTTAAGGTGTTTTCGAGATGAGTTCCTTAAAACGTCATCACTGCATGTGCATGTTGGAAATCCTTGTGTTGTCTGTGCACTATATGATATTTTCACTGCCTTGACCAAAGCATCTGAGGGACAGAGAGAAGCTGTTGCGCCTACTTCGCTGAGGATTGCTTTGAGCAACTTGTATCCTGATAACAAATTCTTTCAGGAGGTAATTCAAAGAAGCTTGCTTATATGATTTTGTTTGTCTTCTCTTGTCAAATCCAGAATAGCCTGGACAAGCTTGATAGCTAAGGTTATCTCTGTGTAGCATCTTATTGGATGAAAATTTTTAAGAGGTTCTGATGCTCTCAGTTTGCATGTGGTTTCATGAACACATCTGATTTCTTCGTTGTAGGAAACTTAACAGATCTATTTCTGTTGACAGGCTCAGATGAATGACGCTTCTGAGGTTTTAGCGGTAATCTTTGATTGCTTGCATAAATCATATACATCTACTAGTGAATGTGATGCTGAATCACATGAAAGTAATAGTGTGGGTTCATGGGACTGTGCAAATGATTCTTGCATAGCACATTCCCTTTTCGGAATGGACATATATGAACAGATGAAGTGTTACAGTTGTGGTGTGGAGTCCAGGCACCTGAAGTATACTTCATTTTTCCACAACATCAATGCAAATTCACTAAGAACAACAAAGGCATGTCTTACACTATCAAGTTTATGCATAGTCTAGTCAATTGTTACTATGGTAGTATTTGTCAACTTACTAATGAACATCTCCAATCCTTTTCTCAGATTATGTGTGCAGAAAGTTCCTTCGATAAGCTTTTGAAGATTGTGGAGATGAATCACCAGTTAGCTTGTGATCTAGATGCTGGAGGTTGTGGAAAATCAAATTATATTCATCATATTCTTTCAAGTCCACCTCATGTTTTCACAACTGGTAATTTTGCAGGAATTTAGATTAACTTATTTGTCCTCTAGCTTAGGAGTGCAAGTAGGTTCATTGACTTTGGTCTGACACAGGCTAGATTAATGCCATAAATCTGTATGCAACTCATAGTTGAGTCCCAAATTGGAGTCCCAATTTTGGGTTTTGCATTCATCTTGCTTAGGAGGAAAAAGGTACAAAGACTTGTGTCTGAAGCAGAGCTGATCTGTGCCATAAATTTGCTACTGTGTCCCAGATTTAAGTCCTACTTGGAGGCCCAGTTTGCCAACAAGGTTGTAATACAACTCTGAGTCTCTGACTATATCAAATTCCAACCATGAAGAGCTGGAGGCAATATGTTTTGGTACCAATCATTTTTAAACTGAGACCTGAATTGACCATCTGTGTCCTTTATTTTTGCATTGTGCTAGACAACAAAGCAAGGCTTTGAGTACTTCAGGACAGGGCTGTTGGGATGCCCTATGTCCCAACAATCAGGATGGTGGATGTTCCATCGGTCTGGTCTATTTCCTGACTGGTCCTAACGCTCAGGATGGTGTGACACCTGCCATCCCACTAGCATTTAAAACCTTGCTATAAAGTTATACCTTTGATTTGATTGTCTGATTATTTGCTTTTATTTTGCAGTTCTAGGCTGGCAGAATTCAAATGAAAGTGCAGATGACATATCCGCGACTTTGGCAGCTATTTCCACTGAAGTAGACATTGGTGTCCTCTATCGTGGTCTAGATCAAGGGAGCAAACATTCCCTGGTTTCAGTGGTATGTTCAGAGAAAAGCTAGAACATTTTGTATTTCATAATATGCTATGTCCTGAGTTTGGTTTAATTCAGTCTTTTTATATTTTATAATTTGGGTTATTCTTAAGTTGTATTAGAGGTGAGGGAATGGTAGCCAAATGTAAGGTACTCTTGGTCCATGGTCAAATACAAGGTGGTACCTAGAAGGTGCAGCAGTAGTAAGAAAGCAACTGCCACAGGAAGAGAAGCAGCATAAATATGTGATAATTAGGCAACTCTCTCCTCAAGCTGAAACTCTCAACCTTATTGTAGACAGTCAACATTATGATATTCTCTTAATGACAGCAGGAACCTTCAGCCTTTTTCTCTCAATCTACCTTTAAGTTGAGGAAGGGAAGTTTGATGCCACTTTTCTTACTTTCAATTGTTGGGTCTTCATTTCTTTTTCAAATGGATTGTGTTTGCTAGTTCTGTAGCAGATGAACCTTCAAATGCTACTCTGATGCTTTGTTCCATTTTCTACTTTAAAACACATCCTATATAGACTTTGGTGGAGTATTCTTTTCAGGTATAGAGTTAGCAGCGGCTTTTTTCTCAAGGCATGATCTAGTTGATCTAATCATGTATAGGTTTGTCTTAATATAGCCTCAATCAAGTCTGCCTTGGTGTAGCATTCCTCAAGGCATCCCTGTATTGTGGTCTTCCATGTTCTGTACGTGCATATCCACATTTGTTTGGCCAACGGATGATGTATCTGATCAAACTAGAAAGCTTTGTCTTTTCTACCAAACAGATTCTCCTGGGGCTTTCATCTTAGAGATGCAAATAGGTTTGGAGAATTTTATGTTTCAAGCTGAAAATAAACCTCGCCTTTTACAAAAAATATTGATTTAACATTCTTTAAAGTAGTAAACAGTTAGCATATTTGCACTTAGCAACACTAAGATATCAAAACTACGGGCATACAATAATGTCACATAACATGGACTCTACTAATATACCATAATCTAAGTTAGAAGACAGTTTAGATCTGCAATTAAATCGAAACAATTAAACTAAAGGATCTAATAGACAAGGCAGAAAGCTGGGTTCAATTCATGACTGCAAGAGTCAAATTAAACTGAAATAATGGGGAAAGAAATCTAAAGCAACAAGATAAAAAGGAGTGATCTGATCGTGAGGCTCACATTAACAATGTATAAAAGGTACTTCAAAATGGCCAAGAACAGAGAGATGTGGAAAAGGGAGTGAGCAAGAACAAAAGAGTGGAATAAAAGCGGACAGAAAAGGAGGATAGCAAAAGCATGGTTTGTTTGGCAAATAAATAAGCTTTTGATACATTACCTAACTCCCTCTCATCTCACTCTTTTCTCCTTAATAATTTTTATGCCATCCTCCCCTTCCATTTCTCCTCGTTTTCCTACTTTTCTTTTTCTTTCTGTGGCAACTATCAGCCATTAGAAGACTAATGTTTTCTCTTCAGCTGTACAATCTAGTGCATTGGATCTGTTTACATGTCAGATCCGTCCTTAAATGCAGAGCAACCTGAGTTATCAAAGCATGTTGCTTATTTTGCTTCTTAAGCCATACCTTATCCTCATTCTAAGTTCTAACCTAGTCCCCTTGAAGTTGGGTGGACAGACTTTCTTTACACAGACTATTTATCTACTCAAAAATGACAAACTTTATTTAGAATATTGTGACATCCATTTTCTCACAGCTTTGTAAATGGGCTGGTACATTTTGCAGTTTAACTCTAATCTGAAACCAGCCTTACAAATTATTCTCTGGCTTTCCAAGTCTGTTAAAAGAAAAATTCTCATTCTATTTCCAACAACTAATTGACTAGATATGATGTCAGTGCAGATCTTGTATGAGTTAAATTTTGTCCTAGTACTGATATAGTATTCGCAACCAATACCTTCCCTATAATTTGTTTAACCAGTAGCAGTCCATTGTTACATCAGAATTGTTATCAAGCAAGGATTCAGGTCCCACTGGGATGTCCCGTAGGGCACCAGAATGGGGTACCATCCCATGTGTTGGAATAGGGCCGTTCCGTTAGCGTCCCAACATCCTGATCAAATATCCTCGGTCCCAAGTGTCGGGACAGGGTGAGATAGTGGCGCATCCTGTTTCATGAAAAAATTAGGACCGCCGCATCCCATAGGATTTAAAATCTTGTTATCAAGTTTTAGTTCCTTTGATACCAAACTTGTGCAGCCCTCAAAACAAGGAATGGAATTTTGTTTCAAGGAAAAATAAGAATAGGAGAAATGAGAAAAAAATGGATAAGAAGAAAACGAATGGGATGATAGGGAAGTGGAAGCCGGCAAGAAGATTTTTCTTTATATTATAACTTCCGATCTGTGGAAGGCCTATACAGAAAAAGACCCCTGATGACACCATAAGAAAAAATCCTAATAATCCAAAACCTGATGTAGCCAATAACGGGATTCAGAACAGTTAGAGAATCAACCTTCTTAATATAATAACCAAAAGGATTTTTATGAAACTAGCATCAAATTCATGATTGGAGGAGTTATGAACTTTGTGAAAGGTTTAAAAGCACTTTCCTAATTTCAGTCTAATTCTGAAAACTACAGGACAACTTCTGTAGGCAATGTTCAAATAATGATGATGAACTGCAAATTGGAACCGAAGAAGACTCAAAAAGTCTCAAGGAGACTTTAAATTACAAAGAGCGAAGTTTAAAGCCTGTTCAAAAGAATTAAAATGACGTATCAAAGCCTAAAAGGGGAAGCTGGATATGAAACTATGAGCAGTCCCTGTGAGCAGACAAGGAATAAAAGATGGATGGACTCAGTCCAGGAAGGTGGATAGTGCATGATCAATGAGATCATGAGTTTCCAAGACTAATAGAATTGTAGGTTCCATGGGACAATAACGGAACATCATAACCCAAGTGCTAGCAAAGGGGTGGGCAAACTCATAAACACGCACATACAAAATTAAGGAAAAAAAGAACATCAGCATTGTGCCAAGACAAAAGAGTCACAAGAAATGAAGAAATATTCTGCAAAAATTGGAAAATCAAGCATGAACAATGAGAAAACATTTGCCCATGCTTGCCATGATGATAACCTACTGCTATAGAACGTGTTGTCACTGTTCTAAAAAGTGGTCCATGTGGTAGCATGTGCAGTTCCTTGTTCACTCATAGGATCTAAGCAAACCCTGATGCATGTTTTAGTGTGGCATTATGTCAGCAGAACTTTGAGGGGTGCATATGCAAACTGGGTGCCATGCAGGCTGGGTGGAAAATGCAAACTGAGTTCTATGTGGTACCCACGTCTACTCCAGCTCTACCTCCTATCCTCCTTTGCATCATTCTCCTTTCCCTCCAGCCTCCTCTTCCCCTGCCTATCCTCTATCTTCATGGTGCCTCCTCTTCCACCACCTTCTCCTGCACCCTTTTTCTTTTGCTTAAGTGCTTTCCTCGGTGATATATGATTCTTCTGCTATCTGCATATAAAACTGCTTTTTAGTCATGTATGTAACACATATACACTATAAATTAGATGGACACCTTAACCCTTGTTGCATTATTGAAGTATGATTCCACTATTCGCACCTGCAAAATTTATAGTCAGGAACATCTTAACACTTTTGGGTGCATGTATAGATGCAAGTATCAAAAATACATAGAATATTGCACATATTGAATAAAAAAAAACATATTGCAACATGATCAATATATTGGGCCATGCTATAATATTTGCTGATGAAGAAAGGTCACTACTCACTGACGGAAGAAATTTCATATGATTCATTTTGTATGATGTAGATGTATTTTACATATGGCATGGTGTCATACATCCCAAATGATGTGTACATATATCAATGTGTAATGTGCTGTAACCTGTTTAATACAACAAACGTAACCCTTGAACTAATACTAAAATAGGACTGTGCTGGTAGAAGTGCCATGAAGTGAATTAAGGTCATAACGACATCAGCTCCGACCATATGAGGTTTCAGGATGTCTTAGGAGTAAGATACTAGAATTGGTCATTGTTAGGCATGCCAAGACTTCAGAAATCAGAATTTCCATAAAGATTTAAAGTTTTGGCCAGATCCAAAAATGATTTGGTTAAAACATATCTGTTTCAGCCAAAATTGATTTGGAAATGTCTGGGTTTCAGTAATTTTGGTGGTTTTGGTCAATTTTGGTCAAAATCGACAAATTTGAACCTATAAGGCTTGTTATTTTCCACTTTACTTGAGCTTCCTTATGTGTAATTAATCAGGTTTCTAGGAAGCATGTCAAAATAGACTCATTTTTTTCAATATTTTACTGAATTTGTGAATATTTAGATGTTATTTGCTTGAACTGTAGGGGATGCATAAGCCTGTTTGAGTTCCTTGTACCATTGACCTCTTCAAAGTGTATGAACTGAGAAAATCATTACAGACATTAAATTTCATGAAGCAATATGACATGATAATTAAATTTCGCAGACTAGAATATGTAAATTATAAGAATTAGCACCTTTTCTTGGTTTGACAATATATGTTACATGGATTCTCATTGAATAGTAAATTTTTATTTTTTAAGGCATGTTTGGTTGATTGGGCTGAAAATCTTATAGGATTCGTGGGTTGGGCTTGCTGGTTGTACTAGCCTAACCCACAAATCCTATACAATTTTCAGTCCAATTATCCAAACAGTCCTTGAATGGTGTCTATTATATTTTTTAAGTTGCATTTTTCATAAGTTTTCTTCTTTTTTTTTTTTTTCTTTTTTAATCTAAACTTTTGAAACTCAGCTTAAACTTGTAAAACTCTCAAACCATCCTTGCCCCTAGCCAAAACTGAAAGTGAAATCAGGATTTCAGCAAAGCAAGTTGATCATATTCAGTATAATTACATTCTTGGCAATCAGCTTGCTCTTCTATTTGAAAAGATTGTAGCAAATATGTACCATGAAGTATCCAATGGTAGATAAGGTTTGATCTCTCTAGGCATAGTTGATGCTTTCCACCTTATTGGCAATCAGACGATAATTTTATTTTGGCCATCCTTGAAATCATCATTGAATTGTGTGCTAACTTTATAATGAGTGTCTTATCCACTTCATTTGGAGTTGAAGATTATTAAAAGTTTGGTTGTCACATCCCAAGATCCAGACTTCTCTAAATCCTAAGGTGGGACTATTAAAGCTAATTAAAACCAACCAAGGTTCATTGTCTTGATACCAGACCCTTTACCAGTACCATATTGGTACAGTATTGGTATGCCTGTTATAGTAGTTGGTTCGGCGTATGGACACTTGGTACGCCCTCCATACTGTGTACTAGTTTGATTTCTGTACGGCATGCCATGCAACCAACATTCAAACTTAATCATCTACAATCATTTTATTGAATAGACATGACTAATTAGTGTAAGATAAAAAATGAACTTAGGGTGCATTTGGTTCACGACTTGAATTGGAATCAGAATTGGAATGGATTGGAATGGAAATCAAAATGGCTAATCGGGGCATTTTTTTTGGAAAATCCAGTTAATTAGAGGTTTATTTTTGGAAAATCAACTATTTTAAATAAACCTGGTGGAAGGATTTGAATATTGGGAAAGAGCTGCGATTGGGTTTTGGGGGATTAGGGCATTCCATTCTCTTTGGAATGAGAATGGGATTGGGACTCCCTTCCAACCGGATGGTTGGAGTGGAAGTTACTCATTCCCATTCCCATTTTAGAGCATAACTTCCCCCAACCAAACATGTTCATAAAATAAAATTCATTTACAAATTTAAACGTATTCTATCATGCTCAATAGTCAATACTGTACCTTTAAAGAACACGGCATAATCTACTATGACTCTCATGTCACTTCCAATTACTCAATCCAAAAAAACAAATCCATCTCGTCAAATAGATCCACTACAAGTCTCACAAATCGCTTTAAAAAAAATGTAAAAAAGATGAGGTGAGTTATAAAGCTCTGCAAGTAAACTTCTATGTTGGTCAAAAGATTCAAGAATCCATTAGGAAAACAAAGGGCTTAAAATAGAACACACTATCAAATGATGACTTAGAAATCTTCCACTAAAATCATTTTATAGTGAAATCCCAAAAGCAAAGTTTCCAAGATATATGATACTACAAATGGTTTAAATCAAGGTTTGAACATAATAGTTCAATTAATTGCAAAGATATAAATCAAATTCTAGGTCAAAATCAAGTGGTCAAAGCATAATTTGTATCAGAAAAGTCTTATATTCTAGTAAACACTTAATTTCGTGTTGTTTTACAAAGTTTTACTGACTGCAGTTTAGAATGCTAGTAAATTTGATGAGGCCATAAATCTTCCTTGTTAGTTCAGAGAAGGCCACATAAAATCCTCAAGGTCCATATATACCGCTTGGCCAACGGTCCATATATCCTCATTGATGATTTGAATGAGGTCACACATTACCATCTAGTCAGGTGCCCAATGAATTCTTATCAATAATTTGAATGAGGCCGAATATACCACCTAGCTAGAGATGCATGCATTTTTCAAGTTTGATATTATTTGCAAATTTGAATGGATTCTGTGAATGACATTCGAAAGTATCCACTCAATTGTCATATACTTTCAGAACTTCTATATTGAAATTAAAAAAAAAAAAAAATCAAACTCTCATGGTAACAAACTTTTCAAAGGATGATAATCCATAATATTTGCAAAGGACAATAGATTCAAAAATCTATTGTCCATAATATTAAACAATTTGGAAGCAAAAAAGGATGTTTAGAGTTCAAAAATCTTTGCAACAGCTTAGGTTCCAAATTCCAAAAGTACTTTAAAGTTGAAGCTGATTGAGGAATCCAAAATATCAAAGAAACACTTAGTTTTGAGGTTTAATGGCTTGAAACAATATATGAACTTTAAATTGATACAAAGCTCAAAGAGCATAAGTTTTGAAAATTGACAAAAGTTTTGTATTTTTGAAATTAACTTATTCAAAGAGGGCCTAGGTTTCAAAAACACAAAGCAGAGCTAGGATTCAAAAAGCAAGAAAGTTACTCAAAAGCATGACCATAGATTTTGAAAAGTCCAGGTAGTTTAGAATTTCAGAATCATACATAAGCTTGAAAGTGATCATGTGATTCAAAAACACTAATATCAAACTTAAATTCAATGGCATGGAGAAAGTTACTTACCTTATGATGCAAAAGAAATCCTCTCTCCTTAGTTGGATGTCCTTCAGCACCATCGTCTTCATCATCTTCTTCTTCCTCCATCTTCTTCTCCTTCTAGCCTAGCATCCTTCCTTTTCTTATTTTCTTCGAGCCTAGCTCCCTTCCTTTCTTTGCCTTTTTGCCTAGTCAATCTTCCCTTGCTTCTATTTATAGACAAGGAGAGGCTGTTCAATGCAGGGTCCACTTGACTAGGTAGGTTCCCATCCATTACAGGTAGATAAGGATGTAACAAACCACCTCCCTCCTGGTGGGGCATTGCATCATTTTTTGTTTTGTTTTTTTCATTTGGCCGTTCCCCTCACCTTCTCTTGCTCTTCATCTGGCTTGTTAACTCGTCTTTCCAACAAAGCAATTCCGTGCAGTGAGGGCTTATGTCTTTGGATTTGCGGTATAGGAAGCATCTCTTTGGTTTTGGTTATCCAGAGCAGTGGTCTTCAGCATATAAGTCCAAAAAAGTTACGAGCATGAGCCTGAATTCAGTAAAAATACCTAAACATTCCATTTCCTTAAGAATAAAAGTTTTGATTTCAGAATTTAGATTTTTGGCTTCAAGTAGAAATATCAACTTTGAAAAACGAAGATATTACTCAAATCTTAGAGTTTTACAAATTCTTTTATATTTAGACATTGCTAAAATCCAAAAGTCCTGGCGGAAATGTCTCATAAATTAGTCTCCAAAGCCCATCATCTAAATTGATGCTTCACAGTGCTTAGTGCTTCCACATACTGCTCCATTTTCATATTTTTGCATGCATTGACATGCACATACATGCAGATATATATGTATATATAATTAATATGTATTTCTCTAGTTACTTGGTTGGGTTGTTACGTTTATATCACAACCTATTCTTGCATAAATTTCCAACATCATTTTAAAGGCCTTCATGGGCCTCTTATTATTACTATTATATGTAAGTTTTGGTTTACAAATGAAGTTGTCCATGCCATTCTTCCAGTGATTCGTCAGAAGATATAAGAAAACATTGTTGAGATGCTTTATATGTCTTATACTTGTCAAGAGGAATTGTTTATTCTCGATACTTAATAAAAATTTATTTCTACCTCAGTGATCACCTGTAATATTATTTTTTCCATATATTCAGGTATGTTATTATGGACAACATTATCACTGTTTTGCATATGAGCATGAACAATGGGTTATGTATGATGACCAGATCGTCAAGGTAACCTCCAGATAAGTCAGATGATGCTTCTTAAACTTGGCTCATGTATGATCATTTATTTTGACTGAAGTAAATTCTAACAGGTGATTGGTGGTTGGAACGATGTTATTAGCATCTGTGAAAGGGGACATTTGCAACCTCAAGTCCTTTTCTTTGAAGCTTTCAATTAATTGCTTCTTGCAAGTACTCATGCCTGAAAATAGATGGTCATCATAAGTCTCTGCTTTTCAGCTGCTGTTCATGATCACATCATCTAGCTGCTACTATGGATAGATTGGCATCCTGTTTCTGCCTTTGATCATCATGGCAACACTTGCCATGATTCCATTAGCATGCGCTGGTGATCCCTTGAAGCCATGATGCATCAATTAGATCAGCTGTTCCGGTTTCACAATGTCATCCTTCGCTGCCATAAGGGAGAGAAAATCTTTGATGGACAACAGTGATCCAGGCTATTGACACTGAAGAAACAAATATTTTCCTTTTTTAACAAATTAAACTCAGCTCCTCACCCATGAAAAGATTTTTGTTTTTTCTTCAATAAGGTGGTACCTACATCTAACCATCTTGAAGTCAAAGGTTCTTACTAGTTGCTGGCAAGAGCTGCACAGTACAGTTTATATAAGTAACCTTTCAATCTACACCTGAGATCAAGTGCAATCTTGTGCATAGAATTTTTTACGGCAAATGTCCTTAGACTGATTCTGACTTCTATGTGTCATGAGGATGCCAATGGAAAATGTAATGCTGGCTGCATCACTGAGATACTTATAGGAACCATTGTAATCTGATAACCTTGCTGCAAGATGCTGGGGAAACTAAGGAGCATTTATTTTCCTATGTATAGTCTTGTACCTCAGTGTGGCAGCAATAGTGTGAAGAATTTGTTAGATGAAAAGAATCATAAGAACAGTTGGCTTTTCATTTTTCCCTCCTAGAAGTCAATTTTTGTTAATTTGTGTTGTAGAGGTGGTGAGGAACTCATTATGGTGGTGATGACGGCCAAGAAAAGAGTTGTAGAAAGTTTGACTTTTCATGTTCTTTTGAAGTTACCTTTTTTTTTCAAAAATTGCTTTCTTTTGTTCTTGCTCAAATATTAAGTGGTTGTAAGATTTTCCGAGTATGGTTCCCTATTTGTAATAGGTACAAATCTAATAAATATATAGGTAAGAGCAATAAGCATTATTCTCTGTTTTTTTCTTCTTTTTTTTTTCCTTTTAAAATTCTGATGACCATGACAGCCCTATCATCTTCCACCAGTATTCTGGGCACGTGTTTCTTTGTTATATCTTGTCCTTGCCTTGCTACAGAGAGATTGAATGAAGATTGTGATGATGAGGACATGAATCGGAGCCATGTTGATGTTTTGATACTTGATGCTTACAGTTTTCTTATAACATGATTCCATTTTCAAATTCAGGGAGGGAATACTATGAAGTATGCCAAATGTTAAGTTTTGCTCCCAAGTGACTTCTGTACTAATGCTGTTGCACAACATCACAGGTGGTTTTTGTAAACCTATAGTGTTATTCTTTATAATGTACTGAGCATAGTTGAATTTATAGCACAGTAAAAATATATGAAGATATTTCCATTATTGGTATGATTTGTCAAACAGTTATTGTGCCCACGATGCTGCAGTAGGTCTTGAAACTTGTGGATCATGTGGAAATAATCTGTAACTGATGCTTGTGATGTGCATGCTAACGATGTCCTCGGTTATTGATGTCCGCGTCTGCTATTAGGTTGGTATTACTCTCTCTACAAGTTTTGGCTTAATTTTGTGCTTAAAAAAAAAAAAATTACTGTAAAGCGAGGTTTGATTACCCGGATTAATTTATTATTAAAGTTATGTGCAGTGTCAATGGCAAGTTATGTGACAAGGAGGTCGGGTTTGGCCATTTGCTGCTTCCCAGACCCCAAGGAAAGACAGTATGCTTGAATGCTGGCTTGTCGGGTATCTTTGTTTAAACTGGGTTCTTAGCGGGAGCTGGGTAACACGCCACGCTACCCTTGTATTTCACCAGTTCCCGGTTGCGCGCTATCCACCGTGCATATGCTCCAGAATTTGCTCTGGTTCGCTTGCACCAGGTGCATGCAATAATTTCTCCTCCTCTAGAGGCTGTTGGGCTTCCAGATCTACTGGATTCTTTTCTCCCCCTTTAGTTGAGCTTCTGGCTTGAGGGCTTGCAACATTTTAGCAATGTGTAGCTGATGCTTGCTCTCATTAAGCAAAGTCCAGCTTTCCAGAAGGAAGCTGCAGTGTTCCAGGGGTTTTGGGGTTGGCTTCAAATCTAAAAACTCAACTGTTCTCTCTCCAAGCTGTCCAGAGTTCCTGGACTGTATTTCGGGCAGGGGAAAGAGAGCTTTTACTGCTTTGGCGGTAGCAGCATATTGGAAAGAGATGATTTAAAAGGTCACCCTCGGTGCTGCAGAGCACGCAAAAAGGTGGGGCCGGGGACTGACTTTTCCTCTGGTTTTCTGCTGCGACGATTGTGTTGTTATATGCTAAGCAGTTGAAGACTCGTCACTTTTCTGGAAGTGGTATGTTAAGATTGATTGCTGTGATACTCCTCTGTGACTGAAGAACGTGTAGCTGTTTTTAACTGAGAAGACTTTCTGTTTGTCCCATTTCCACCGCATTGTGTCTGGTTCTGCTATGATGTTGCCTGGTTTTGGAGCATGAGTTGCTGATAGTCCTCGGTTCCTTGGAACTTCAGGGGTCATGTTATAGGCCTGCCATAGTTTCCATTGTCCATGAATCCTTTTTTCGGAGATATCACGTTTTGCATCTTGCTCTTCAATTAGAAATTGGGGATTTGCCCACTAAGGTCGACTAAAGGAGCCTGTCCTTCGAGTTCCAGTATCAGGGGACTAAGACACCCAGTGCTTCAAGATTTCGTGCGAGCATAGTATCCTACCACTGAAGGAGTTATTGGTGGAGCAAACACTCTTCAACATTGGTCTGAGCCTAGCCGATCTCCAAAATGAGCATCGATCGGATTGAATTCTCTCTCTCTCTCTCTCTCTCTCTCTCTCTCTTTTTGAATTTGCTTTGGCTCGGCACAGAATGAAAGCAAAGTCTATTGTCAATCAAGTCAAACACATACATGAGATATTGAAAATATCCCTAACAGCCTGTTAGATTGGTTTCAGAAAGTGCAAGTCTGCAGTTGAACGGCTCTTCCCAGCGATCGATATCGATCTCCTTGAAGTCCTGTCCTCATATGATTCCAAGTTTTCTGTATTTAATGATGTAATGGGTCTAGTTGACAGCACCATGGATTTGGTTGATGACACCGTTGGTCTGATCAACGAAGGTTCCTCCTCTCAGGCTAGAGATAGTTTTGAAGATGGCACCCCTTTCGAAGCCAAGAGTTATCGTCATGTGCATGTATGCCCCTTTTTCTCTTTTTTGTGCACTTGCTATTCATCGAATGAATATTGTAGTCAGTTGATCCGACCTTTAGAATTAATGAAATACTTTGTTAATATTTGTATTTGCCAGTTCTACCCTCCAAAGACTTTTCATGTTATTTTGTTATTGCAGCTCTATATCATCATTCTCAATGCTCATGATTAGGAGTTTCACGATTTTGCAAAGTAGCTATCGGTAGTAGCACTGTGTACCGACTCCAATAAGTGATGGAGTAGCAATAATAGTGCGTTGAGCCGGACCCCCAAGTGGCTCCTTCCATCACAGTCGGTGATCTCGCTCCTAGAGCCCAAGATCTGTCTCCTGATGGCATTCCAATCATTTTTCTGCCTTCGCAGCTCGCTCATCCTTCCCTTGGAGCTTGAGGGAGGAGGCACGTTCGAGAAGCTCTTCTGCCACTGGTGATTCAGCCTTGGCCTACTCCCTAAGGCCCAGAAGATCTTGATCGAAAGAGGAGCTCAAGAAGAAAATCCAAGACATTGAGTGTCGCCTTTGTGAAGCCCAAAGTGGGCCTCATCGGAGCAATGATGGCCTTATATTCAATTCTCAACCACAATTCTCCCAAACTATTCTAGATGAACCAATCCCAAGTCGGTCAAGATACCTCAATTGGAACTGTATGATAGCTCTATGGATCCCCTGGATCGTCTGTAGGGATACATAATCCTTATGATGCTGCAGGGCACCTCAAATGTCCTCTTTTGCCTTGCTTTTCTGACCATCCTCAAAACGTCGGTGCGGGCATGGTATTCAGGACTACAATCCGAGTCCATCCATTCATTTGAGTAGCTCAACAGACTGTTCATTATCCATTTTGGTAGTAGTCGAGCTCAACTAAGAAACTTCGACAGTCTCTTCTCCCTCCTGCAAGAGGAGGTGAGTCACTATGTAATTACATCATATGATTTAACGCTATCACACTTGAGGTGCATAACCTCGATAAGTCGGTGGTAATGTCAGTGTTTAAGTGAGAACTATAAAATGAGCACCTCATCTTCTCCCTCGATAAGAATTTTCTGAGGGATTACACTGGCTTGCTAGTTCGAGCCTAAAAGTACGCCAGGAGGAAGAAGCCTGGGTAGTACGCAAGCAAGAAGAAGAAAAGAAGATCTCTAGTAAGAAAAGGGGTTAGAAAAATCCTTGAGTGCTCTGAAAGAGTCTTCCCAACAACCCAAGAGCCCACCTCATCAGTTTGATAGCTATATCCGGCTGTTCGTCCGTCGATCCTAGATCCTGATGGAGATCGAGGATCAAAGGTATCTACGACGGCCCAAGTCATGAAGTCTTCTCTAGAAAAAAGCAAAAAAAAGTACTGCCTCTTCCACTATGACCACGGCCACAACACTAAGGAATGCCACCAGCTTACGGATGAGATTAAGATTTTGATCCAAAGAGGTTATTTTGGAAAGTACGTTTGGGAACAATAAAATTAAGCTCTCAATGAGAAAAACAACGGCAATCGATCGATCATTGATGTCATAACACCATCTCCACCTTTGCCGCCAGCATGGGGGAGTAGGAGATCAGATTAAGGAAGAATAACAGACAGTGTCCGGGGGGCATCATTTTCTTTTGTAACCTTTAAGAAAATTACATTTTTCGTAATGGCACCATCATCACACTGCCGACGATAACTAACCATAACGTAAATACAACTTCAGTTTATAATAAAATTTGATTGATATTTTATAATGCTCTCTGAAGGATAAAACTACCAGCCAACCCAAGAAAGGCGGGGATAGAGCCAAAGCAGAGTCAAACAATGCTCAGCCCCAACAATAGTGCCTTTGAGGAAACTATGAAAAAGCTCATAAGGCTCACAATGACCTAATTGAAGAAATCGGATCCTTTGCTAGACTCCATGCATAGACGGAGCCTTGAACCCCTCAAGGCTCGAGGATTGAAGGTGGCTTAATATCCAATAAAGGGCGAAAAGCTCTCCAAGGCTTTCTAGAATCTAAAGATCCCACTAGCGCAAAGATTTGAGAACATCCGAGCTAATGCCTTATCCCACTAGACCACACAATGCTCCTTATCTACGGGTAAATTGAAGTGGAGGCCACTATGATGAAGATAAAAGGACCAACCCTCCAAGGATCCCGTTAGGCCATACGGTTCTCCTTGTCCATGGATAGGTTGAGCAAAGACCACCACAATGAAGATGAAGAGGCTAACCTTCTAGGGACCCTACTCGGTCCACTATAGCCGATTTGACCCACTGAAGCCAACCAGAGCTAATCCTCCGAGGATCCCACTTGATCTATTATAGTTGACATGGTCTACTGTAGTTGACACAGTCCATTGGAGTCAAGCAGGGTTAACCTTCTAGAGACCCCACTTGGCTCACTATAGCCGACACGGTTCACTATATATAGCTGATATGATCCACTAAAGTCAATCGGGACTAATCCTTTGAGGACCCCACTTGGCTCACTATAGTCGACATGGCTCCCTCAAACCGACATGTGGCCCACTGAAGCCACATGGCCCATTGAAGCCAACAAGGGTCAATGCTCCAAGGACCCCATATTGCCAGTAGAAGCCAGCGATAATGAATTGTAGAGGATCGCATCCATCTGGGATCCCACCTCAAAGAAGAAGAGACCTTAGAAGATGTATGAAGAAGATATTGACAAAAGAGAGACTTTATTTAAAAAGAAGCGTGCACATTCCAGAAAAGTTCTATCATAAGTCAATCTAGTCTAAGCAAAGCTCATTACAATAAAGAAAAAAAAATAAAGTTCAAGCTTAACTGGCATCATAGGATGGAGGATCGAGCACCACTTGACGTCATCCTCAGTGATCCATGCAAAACGGAGCACTTTATCGATGATCACTGGCCCCCTTTAAAAGATATTGGGAATGGCATAATCAATTTTTCTTGAAAATCTATTTATCTCCGGGATATTCTTCCGAAAAGGGCTAGAAGGCTATATTGGGAGAGGCAAAAGACGGCTCCTAAGAAAGGCCAAAGGCTTTTCTGTAGAGGATAATGCATTAGAAGCCTCCAGATAACCATCGTCATGGCCTGATGATTGGAGTAGCAGAACTTTCTGACACCTCCTATGCCAAGGCAAAATGCTCACTAGTGCATTTCCTCAAAGAACTCTACGATAGGCCAGAGGAAGAAAAAGACTCCCCTAGATAGAGAAAAGCTCTGGCGCTCCCTTAATGTCAGACGAGACGATGCCACCACGTCATTCCAAAAGATAACTAAGGCAAGATCAACCTCAAGTAATAGAGCCCCTATTTATAAAGGAGAGACGAGCTTGAGCATATTCAAATGCCCCACTAATTGTGTGACAAGTGTCACCATCCGAAAGGGCACAGAGATTGCACCTCCTGAAGAAAGGAACACCAAAGGTCCTTTTCAACCTACGATCTTTACCAGATGGTACCAACATTAAAGGCAAAGCCTTATCGAGTCTCTAAACCAAGCGGATTTCTCACTGTGCAACTCCCAAGATGGGTCATCTTTCCTAATCCGCAGAAGGCAATACAATACCCATCAACATCTAGCGCTTGGCACACAAACAAGCTTGCAATTTTCACAAGCTCACTCGCCACACATTGACGAAGCAAACACTTCAAGCAAGATTAAGAGAGATCTTGGATTGGGCATGGGAACCAATCCAACTGATCCATCTAAACATTCGAGTCCTTGACAACGATGAGAGCTAATCAGCATAGACATCACAAAGAAGCAGGAGATTTCAAAATCTACCTAAGCCTTGTACTCTATGATGCACTTGTAGTTGACCTTGATGGGAATCTCTACTGCAGTCTCGACGACCCCCTCTGCCTTGGGTAAAGAAGAGCCCATCTTGAGTCTTGCCGACCCTCTGGAGGGAGGCTGGGCTAGCTCAATATAAAGGGAGCATGAAGCGACTCTGATGCAACCGACACAGCCACTTGTGATGATCCGACTGCAACCGATTTGTCCTTGCTTCCCACTAGGGATTGCAATAGGTTGGGATTAGAAGCTCTGGCTAAGTACTCCTTATCCTTTTGGATAAGGATTCTCTACTCAAGGAGCTCATCTTCTTTTTCACTGTCAGTTTAATAGACAACAGTGATGGCTTTATGGCTACAAGATAAAAAAAAAAAAATCTTCTCCTGATGGCTACAATGACAAAAGCTCAACTAGCAGTGGGATAATAGAAAATTAATCAGATAGATGGTCTATTTATACAAGCCACTAGGGGTACAAATTCATTCATCAAATTGCCAGATTTTGCCACTCGGCCAGCCTTGGGAGCAACTAGATCTCACGACTTTTTTGTCGCACCCTTCCTTGATCGAGTTGCATAAAGCAACCTATAAAGTGTGCCTTAGAACTTGCCATCACCTGACATGTGGCGAGTCCTAGCAAGTCTAAAGACAATCCCTAGGTTTCTTTTTTTTAGGGTGTCGTCTGTGCCTCTTTGAACTCCTTCCATAGTAAAGACGGTGCAGGTTGTGAAACGATGTGATGTTAATCCCCAGAAGCTCCTTCCTTCAAAGCATAATAAAGCAGATGTGCCTGCAAGGTAGTTGAGTCGGTGGTTCAACTACTAAGATAATAACTTCCTTCGCCCGAATTTGAAAGAGATTGCTTTAAACTTAAAAGTGGGGGGCATCTATTGGGGAAGTGACTCACCGACCAGATCAATCATCCTATAAGGGCTACTCAAAATGACTTGATGAAGCCACACCAAATGGGGACTCAAACCCCACGTCTATTTCAAATCACCAACTCCATAAATCACCTAGGAGAAGCCTGCAGGCTAGTAAGAAGATTTTTCTCTAATGCAAATGGCTAGAACATGGGCTAACTAATGACCTAGAGAATTAGGTCCAACAAACCTACAGATTTTAGCTAACAGCCTACGGGCACAACAATTATCTATTCTAAAACTTTTGTATATGAACCACTTTAGTATATGTTTTGTATTCCATAAAGTTGAGTTGGATTAGGTCAGAATTTTTTTAAGATCAATCTCAATAATTATAGCTTGCTCTAGTTCATATTTTTGACCATACTAAATGGACCTGATTATGGCTCAGTGGTTTAGTTTGAGTCCTTTGATTGATCAAATCGAAACTAATCGATCAATTGGTATCTAAGATAAGTATGACAATTCGATCGATGATTTTTAATTGACAGTCTACTTATCTGATTATTTCGATGGTGTCTAAGGCAAATCGAGGCAGACCCTCTCACCGATCTCACTTACCTAATCAATTCGGTAGATTATGTTTTGATCAGATCACTAATTGATTCGAGTTGACCCATTCCATTAAGATAAATCAGTATGACTGATTTAGATGTCTCTAGACCAACTTATGTCTAGTCCTCTTCATGACTTGATGAAGTCAGTGAGAGAATTTATGACTTGCAGATCAATTTCTTCTCTTGTTCTCAAATTATTAAATCAAAATTTTTAAATTATTAGGTCCTTAAAATGATACAGTTATGGGGATAACTAGTTCATAGCCTCTCATTAATGTGCATAATAATGGTTTCAATAATCTAAATAGGTGTTGGAGGTGCCACATGTCTGATATCTATCGGGTATTAGAATTATCATTCATCATATGACCATCTTATTATATCTTTCAGATTAATGGTTAGATTGATCGAGCCACACTCAGACCTGGATATTCATTTGTTGGATGTAGTTGGTGTAGTCATGCTAATGGTTAGATCTAACTAGAATTTTCAGTGGAGATGCCACACATCTGCTGAAGTGATACCTGGAGTAAAATCTAACTGCTAGAAATTGTTTAGAAAAATAATTTGTTAAGAATCTACCCATGGATAAATTAGGGTTGGTCAAGCCATACTCGAGTCTGAATGCAATTTGTGTGGATTCTAGTATTCATTAAAAAATTAATGTAATTTTTCAAATTGGAGATAGAGACTACTAATTCATATAAAATAGTGAAAGAATATTTAGACTAAAGTCCATATCTTTAGGATTAAAAATGATTCATATACTAATAAGCTTTTGATTTTTTCAGCAATGGCCAACACACTATTACTTCGCTCGCTGTTAGACAGTGACAAGCTTATCGAACTAAACTTCGATAGTTGATATCGAAAGTTAAAGATCGTTCTGGAGCACGAGAGGATCCTGTACGTGCTTATAGATCTAGCACCCAAAGAACCTACTGTGAATGCACCCCGTGCGACTAGAGACATTTATTTAAAGTGGCTCAATGACTGCACGACTGTGCATTACATTATAAGGGTACCTATGAATGATGAGTTTAGCTGTAAGTTCGAAGATGCACAACTAGAGGAGATGATTCAATTATTAAATGAGTCTTTCAACATTTATGAGGATGTTGAGAGGCATAAAATCTTCTGCGTTGTGTTTAATGCCCGTATGTGAGAGGGGATGTCAGTCACTGATCATGTATTATACATAATCAAGTAGATTGAACGCTTGAGCAAACTTGACTTTTGTTACATAAATAGTTAGTAAGGATGCTATCCTAAACTCGCTACCAAAATTCTATCTATCCTTTTTGTGTCATTATAAAATGATCAAGGCTGTAGTGAACTACCATGATTTGTTAGGATTGCTGCAGACATTCGAGAATGACCATCAGCTCCAGAAAGAGCCGATGCATGTAGTGGGAGGATCATCAACATGTCGTCGTTCTTCTAAGAGAGGAAAAGAGAAAAAGATGTAGAAAAGTTATGTCATGGATCCAAAGTCAAAGCAGAGCACGAAGTTGAAAGTCGATAAGAGCCAGACAAAATACTTCTTTTGCAAGAAGCTCAATCATTGAAAAAGGAACCATCCTGCATATATAGCTTTCTTTGATCCAAACAGGTCAAAGAAGAGAAACAAGCAATTAGTTGCTATACAAAGTACTTATATGATAACTTTTTATAATTTTTTCATCTGTAATACTACTATCTGGATATTAGATATTGAAAGTTTAATTAATATTTATAATTCGTTGCGGAGACTACAAGTCAGTAAGAAGTTTAGAGAAGACGAGTGGTTCTTGAATGTTGGAGATGGAAGCTTTGTTCTTGTCCTATATTTAAAAATTATGTAGCTTGTTTTCGAGTCTAGTAGTATCATGTTAGATGAATGTCATCTCTGTAAGCCTTTTGGCCAAACTTGATTTTAAGTTTTTAATAAAGGATGCTTTTTGTGATATCATTGTAAATGATACTAAAACATGAAAGAATAATCGAAACATGGCATATACTTACTATCACAGCCTGTTAATATAATGTACACATCGAGTAAACACCCTAGAATAGATAATGTCAATGAAACATACCTTTGACATTATAGGCTAGGTCATATAAACAAGAACAGGATAGACAAGTTAACCAAAGAGGGTATCTTCGAAATTAATGATTGTAAATCATTACCGATCTGTGAATTCTGTTTTCTTAGTAAAATGATCAAGTCATCTTTTAAGAAAAAAGATGAACAAACTAATGATGTTCTAGGTTTAGTACATAGTAATGTATGTAAACCTATGAACATAGACACCAGAGGAGGATACTTTTACTTCATTACATTAACTGACGATCTATCGAGATATGGATACGTCTACCTTATAAAGTACAAATTCGAATCATTTAAAATGTTCAAACAATTTCATAGTGAAGTAAAAAAATAGACTAAGAAGAATATTAAAACTCTTCGATCAGATTGAGGAGGTGAATAACTCACCAATGATTTTTTGACATATCTAGAAGAGAATGTGATTCTTTCACAATGGATCCCTTTTGAAATACCATAACATAATTGGATGTCTAAAAAGAAGAATCAAATACTGTTAGACATGGTTTGAGCCATGATGGATTTTGCAATTCTGTCAATCTTCTTTTAGAGATATACTCTTGACATTGCTTGCTACGTACTGAATAAAGTCTCAAGCAAGTCTGTTAATAAAATACCATATGAGATATGGATAGAGCATAAGTCGGTGCTCTCACACTTTAAAATTTGAGGATGTCCAGCTTATGTCAAATGTTTAAAGACAGATAAGCTAGGTCCTAAGTCCGATAAATACTTGTTTATAGAATATCCTAAGAAAATGAAAGGATATTATTTCTACCTCACTGAAGAATAAAAAGTATTCGTCAGCAATAGGATCATCTTTTTGAAAAGAGAGTTTCTTGGTGAAGAAACTAATGCCACTAAAATCAAACTTGATGAAGTTCATGAGGTAAAAAAATCGACACATAAAGAATCAAATTTAATTGAAAAATCAAATTCGGAGCTTGTAGAGGCGCCATTGAGGAGATCCGATAGAGTACTGCATCAACCAAATAGATACCATAGTTTTTTTATCCGGAGTGGTGATCCTGTTGAACTAAATGAGAATGACAGAGATCCGATAACCTACATAAATGCTATGCAAAGGTTTGACTCTGAAAAATAACTTGAGAGAATGAAGTCTGAGATGGAATCTATAGAGATCAATGGTGTATGGACACTAGTTGATCCATCCAAAGGATTAAATCCATAGGGTGCAAATAAATTTTCAAAAAAAAAGAAGAGCGGATGAAAAGGTGGAGATCTATAAAATCCATCTAGCTGTCAAAAGATATCGTCAACATTATGGTATTGACTATGACGAGACATTCTCTCCTGTAGCGATGCTCAAGTTTATCCGGATTATACTTGCAATAGCAGCACACTTAGATTATGAGATCTGATAAATAGATGTCAAAATCATTTTTCTTAATGGAGAGCGGAAAAAAGAGGTGTATATGATACACCTAAAAGATTCACATCAACAGATGAATCTAAGGTGTGCAACCTAAACAGATCCATCTATAGATTAAAGCAAGTATCTAGGAGTTAGAACATGCATTTTGATAAGACGATCAAAACATATAGCTTCGTTAGAAACAGAGAAGAGTCTTGCACCCATAAATGAGCTAATGATTATGTAGTCATTTTCTTTATACTGTATGTAGATGACATACTCTTAATAGGAAATGACATCCCAGCTTTGTAAAGTATAAAGCTGTGGCTATCATCACAATTCTTCATGAAGGATTTGGAAGAAGCATCCTACATCCTAGGGATGAAAATTTATAGAGATAGATCTAGAAAGTTGCTTGGATTATCCCAATCTACGTACATCGATACCATATTAAAATAGTTCAACATGTAGAATTTTAAGGACTATCTTTCGATAGGCCATGAAATTACTCTCTTCAAGAAGGATTGTTCGATAACTTCTCAGGAGAGAGAACATATGAGTAGAATCTCATATGCTTTGACAGTGAGATCTATCATGTACGTTATAAAATATACAAGATCAGATGTAACTTATTTATTAGGGATAGTGAATGGTACTAGTCTGATCTGGATGAGAACTACTAGAAGGTTGTAAAGATAATTCTTAAGTATTTAAGAAATACTAAAGACCAATAGCTTATCTATGGAGATACTAAATTGAAACTTGTAAAATATACTGATTCTAATTTTCAATCAAATAGTGATGACCGCAGAAGCATATCGGACTACGTGTTCACTTTGAATGGAGGAGCGATATGTTAAAAGAGTTCCAAACAATGCATGATGGTTGATTCAGTATGCGAGGTAAAGTACATTGCGACATCCGATGTGTTAAAAAAGTAGTTTGATTGTAAAAATTCATCAGCGAGCTTAGAGTGGCATCCTCCATTGATGATTTTATTCTACTGTACTGCGACAGCACTGGAGCCATAGCTCAAGCAAAAGAATCAAAATCCCACTAGAGAATCAAGCATATTCTACATCACTATCACCTTATCCATAAGATCGTAGATCGAGGTGCATCGAATTTCAGAAGATCGATGGAAAAAAGAATCTGGCCGACCTAGTTACTAAAGCCCTCAGAATTAAAGAGTTCGATAAATACAAATGAAAGATAGATATTAGATACAGTATCGATTGGCTTTAGTCCAAGTGAAAGTTGTTAGAAAATATGTCTTAAAGTCAATTGTTTGGATGATTATACTCTCTGTAATTTATATATAAATTATAAAAATTATTTGATAGTTTTCATTACTAATTGTGCATCTTCTTTATTTGAACTCTTATGTTGTGATAAAGTTCTTAGAACTATAAGACAATCAATAAAGAAGGACATATCGAATAGTTTTTAAATATGTTCACGACCAAATGATATGTCATTAAGAGATGATAAGATTTATCTATGATAGATCATTGTATGCTATATAGGTTGGTTATCCTCGTAATCAAAGAGTATGAAGATACTGGTATGGCATACAGGTGAGATGTAGAAGTATCATCATTGAACAAGTGACTCACCTGCAGAGTGCTCTACTGTCAAGGACAGCTCGTGAAGTGTATGGGCATAAGTGTCTCTCGGATCTGAGATCATCACAGTGATTTGTAAACGACTCACTATACTTTGGTGTCAGACTATCTGCATTTATAATGCAGTGACGAAAGGCTACTGGGTACAGTCAAATACTTATGAAGTCTGTAGTGGATCAAGATGAGATTGATCCCTCTAAATTACAGAAGTTAATGCATCAATGTATTTCAATTTAGTAAAGCTTTGATCAGGATAATCGATGTAATAGATTTGAAAGGTTGAAATACAATGTGGATGACACATTCAGGATTGACGTTAAATCCTAGATTATCCTTGAGCATTCAAGATCAAAGGATGAATTATACGGTAATCATATGTATAGGTTCTTGAATATTATCTTGCAAATATTGGACCTATCTGGACATCGAAACCATTGCTAGATGATAACTTCGATTAGTACAGAAAATAGTTTCTATACTATCAGTTTAGTATTCAAACCTATGGAGTCACGCACAAAATCAAACAATGTAAGAAAAAATTGATCTAAGTCTATGTATTCAACTTGACAGTATGAGATTTGATTGAGTAAATAGATTAGCTTAATTGAGAATTAAGTTAAAGATCATACGAGATTAAACAGTTGACTATGTCGAGCTAGTATGGGACATGAAGTGCAGATTTAATTTTAGAGATGAACATGATTTGATCTATGATCCAAAAGATTTATGAAAGATTGGATTTATGTTTCAATTAATTTCAGATTAAATTTGATTTAATTAAGACTAATTACATTAAAAATTTAAGTTAGACTTGGATCAAAATCTTAATCTTTGAGTTTGGTTCGAATTTGATTCAAATCAGATTCGAATTGAGTCAAATTTGAACCCAAATTGGATGAGATCCTTAGAGTCCGAAATACTTGAGACTCTCTCTCATAAAGTGGCTAACTAGAGGAAAGGGGGTGCTAATTTCTTTTGCCTCTTATTTTGTGTGCGTGTGAAGGGAGTTCACGTGGAGATTAACGCTCTCCTTTCTCCACTCGGCTTCATATTTGGATAAGGTTAGGACTCTTAATTAGATGGATCTTTTGATCAAATTATGGTGCCTCATCTATTTAAGGAGGGGATCCAACTAATCAGTGGTCAAAAAAAGGTTTTGTGTGACAAAAACAAAGACACCATGAGATAAGAAAAGGGAGGGCGGACGCTATCTACTTGGAGCGTGGTTTGGCACTTCTTTTCTTAGCATGGAGGACTTCCATCTTGGTGTTCCTTAAATTGAGATCTAATCACAACCTTTTCTAGTTTCCTTCTGAAAGAGAGATGCAAAGAAAATCATCTCTCTTTCCTATGGGGCATTGCATGCACACGAAGTAGAGGATCTGCACTTCTAGATCTCACGAGGCATCAGATTCAAGTAACCCTTAGAGATTTTGATCCTCATTCCATTGCATGTCAGGTAAAGATAAATGTTATGTTAACCTTTAGAATAGAAAAATTTTTAAATGCACCCTGACAACCCGATCCTGATCGAATTTTTTTCCTTCCAATAGTATCAAAGCCAAGTTAATATATAAATGCATAGATATTTTTTTTTTGATATGGTTATATCTAGTATGTAACCAAATTTTTATGTTAGACATTAAATCTAGTTTAGACCTATTATCTAAAATTTTTTCGATCAGATTTTGATCAAATCAATGATTGATGATGGTTTGTTATAAATATGTTATAACAGAATTTTAGTGTTGTAGATTTTTATTGGAATAACAATCTGTTTATGATCTATTTTAAAATAATTTTTAATAAAATTTTTATGAAGATTTTCAAGTTAAAACTAAAATTTATTTCAGATCTGAATTGAAACAATTTTGACAGATCTTCAGATCTGATTTTAAATAAAATTTTACACAACAATAAATCAGATATAATCAAAATTTTATTTTCTATGCATTTATATATGTATTTGATTATTTTTTTATGTAATTATAGATCTGAATTAAATATTTTATATACTGTATAAATTTTAGTTTTAGATCTAAAATAATGTATATGATACATTGATCTAATTAGATTAGATGCATAATATGTACGATATATGATCATGTTAGTACATGCCTGAATTTTGTTCATTGCATATGTAGATGTAATTAATTTTAAAAATTAAATTTTTGATCTTAGTAGCCCAATACTCGGATTGATGTGATCATCAGATTGTCCGATTATAAAAAAAATAGAGATTAAAGTCTTTTTTTTGCTCATTCGACGAGATCTCTTATGACGTATAGGGATGTCACTGTGATTATATTTTATGAAGAAGAAAGCGAACAGAATTTTAAAATTATTTTAATCATGAATATGTTAGATCAGATCTAAAGTGATTCGTGATTCATTAAAATTTTAATGAGATTAATTCAGTTATGAAAATTGATTTTAAGATCTAAATTGCATGTTGCATATGATGTAATCGGTAGTGATCTAAAAATGGTCATGATACATATGATGTATATATGAAATTTAGATCAAATTTATGCATGTTTAATGGTTAAACTTAGATCTAAAAATTAGATGTTAAGATATGAAAATATGATATATGATGTATGTTTCATATGAAACTCTTGTAAAATAGTTTTACAAATTGAAACATACGTTTTACGTACTTAATTTAGAATTAAGTTTGAAAAATCCAGATTTGAGAATTGAAGATTTAAGACACCTCATAAATCGATGAACAAGGGGTTAGCATGAATCAGGTGAAACACCTTATAAATTTTTCTATTCTAAATATGATCTAAAAGTTTTTATGATGCATATGATGTACATATGAAATTTAGATCAAATTAATACTAGTTTAATTGTTAAATATAGATCTAAAAATTAGATTTTAAGATCTAAAAATTGTATGACATATAATGTATGCTTAACTTAAAATTCTAATAAAATAATTTTACAAATTGAAACATACATTTTTATTAGAAAATATGTCCTAAAATCAATCGTTTGGATAATTGTGCTCTCTGTAATTTATATATGAATTATAAATTAATAAAAGTTATTTGACAGTTTTCATCATTAATTGTGTATCTTCCTTATTTGAACTCTTATATTGTGATAAAGTCCTTAGAACTATAGGACAATCGATAAAGAAGAATTTATCGAATAGTTCTTAAATATATTCACGACCAAATGATACATCAATAAGGGACGATGACGTTTATCTAGTATAGGTCATTGTGTATCAGATAGATTAGTTATCCTCGAAACTAATGAGTGTGAAGATACTGGTATGGCATACAAGTAAGATGTAGAAGTACATCGTCACTGAATAAGTGATTCATCTGTGAAGTGCTCTGCTATCAAGAATAACTTATGAAGTATATGGGCATAAGCATCCTTTAAACCTGAGATCATCACGGTAACTTACAAGTGACTCACTGTGCTTTAATGTCAAACTATCTGCATTTTTAATATAGTGATGGAAGGTTACTAGGTACAGTCAAGTATTTACAAAGTCTGTATGTAGATCAAGATAGGATTGATCCCTCTGAATTATAGGAGTTAATGCATCAATATATTTTAATTTAGTAAAATTTTGATCAAAATAATTCATGTGATGGATTTGAAAGATTGAAATATAATGTGGATAATATATTCAGAGTTGACAATTAAATCTTGAGTCATCCTTGAGCATTCATGATCAAAAAGATGAATAATGTGGTAACCATATGCATAGATTCTTGAATATTATCTTATAAATATTCAATCTATCCAGATGTCGGAAATTATTGCTATATGGTAACTTTGATTAGTATAGAAAATAATTTCTTTACTACCAGCTTAGTGTTCGAACCTATGGAGTTACGCACAAAGTCAAGCAACATAGGAAAGAATTGATCTAAATCTATATATTCAATTTGAAAGTATGAGACATGATTGAATAAATAGATTAGCTTAATTGAAAATTAAGTTAAGGATCATAGGGGATTAAACAATTGACTATGTCTAAGTAGCACAGGATATGAGGTGCAAGTTTAATTTTGGAGATAAATATGATTTGATCTATAATTCAAAGAATTTATGAGAGATTAAATTTATGCTCTAATTAATTTCAGATTAGATCTAATTTAATTAAGATTAATTGGGTTAAAAATTTAAGTTAGACTTAGATCAGAATTATAATCAGATTGGGATTGATAGGTTCTTCGAGTTTGGTTCGAATCCGACTCAAATCATGTTCAAATTGAGTCAAATTTGAATCCAAAATTGGATGAGATCCATAGAGTCCCAAATACCTGAGACTCTCTCTTATAAAGTGGTCAACTAGAGGAGAGGGTGTGCTAATTTCTTCCACCTCTTATTTTGTGCGCACATGAAGGGAGTTCATACGGTGATTAACACTCTTCTTTCTCCACTCGGCTTCATAGTTGGATAAGGTTAGGACTCCTAATTAGATGGGTCTTCTGATCAAATTGTGACACCTCATCTATTTAAGAAGGGGACCCAACTAATCAGTGGTTAAGAAAAAGTTTTGTGCAACAAATTGAACGAAGACACCATGAGATAAGAAAGGGGAGGGCGGATGCTATCTACTTGGAGCATGGGGGTTCTTTGGTGTTTCTTTTCTTAGCATGGAGGACTTTCATCTTGGTGTTTCTTGAGTTAAGATCTGATTTCAATCTTCCCTGATTTTCTACTAGAAGAGAGATGCAAAGAAGATCATCCCTCTTTCATACGAGGCTTGGCGTGCATGCGAAATAGAGGACCTGCACTTTTAGATCTCACGAGGCATCAGATTCAAATTGAACATATTTGTGATACATTGATGCATTAACTCCTATAATTCGAATGAGCCTAAGTCCCATCATAGAACCAAACACATTCTGCGATTCTATCATCTTGTCTGTAAGATCGTCGATTGAGGTGACATCGAGCTGTTAAAGATTGACAAAAAAGAGAATCTGACCGCCTCCTTCACTAAAGCTCTCGAGATCAAAGAGTTCGATGATCACAAGTGAAAGATGGATATAAGATGCTGTCCCGATTGGTTTTAGTCCAAGGGAGAGTTGTTAGAAAATGTATTCTAAAATCAATTGGTTTATTGTAAACAATTGAACTTTTGTATACGAATTATTTATCAATGAATAAAAGTTATTTTGACAAGTTCATCATATGCACATCTTCTCTATAGAACTTTTAATTATATGATGAAATCCTTAAAACTATAATAGAATAGATAAAGGAGTCAAATAGTTTTTAAACATGTTTGCGACCAAATGATGCATCATTAATAGGACGATGACGTTTATCGAGTGTAGGTCGCTGTGAGTGTAGGTCGCTGTGTGCTATATAGGTTGGTTGTCCTCATAACCAAGAAGTGTAGAGACACTGATATGACATACAGGTGAGATGTAGGAGTATATCGTCATTGAACAAGTGACTCATCTGCGGAGCACTCTGCTATCAAAGGCAACTCGCGAAGTGTATGGGCATAAGTGTCCCTTAGACCTAAGATCACCATGGTGATTTACAAACAACTCACTTTACTTTTGTGTCAGACTATCTGTATTTCTAATGCAGTGACGGAAGGCTACTGGGTATAGTCAAGTACTTACGAAGTTTGTCTGTGGATCAAGATGAAATTGATCTCTTCGAATTATAGGAGTTAATACATCAATATATTTTAATTTAATAAAGTCTTGGCCAAGATAATTCATATGTTGTATTTAAAATGTTGAAATATATTGTGGATGGCACATTCAGGATTGACAGTTAAATCCTAGATCGTTCTGAGCATTCAAGGTCAAAGAGATGAATTATGCGGTAACCATATTTTATGATTCTTGAATGTTGCCTTGCAAATATTTGGCCTATCCAAATATTGAGAACTATTACTAGATGGTAACTTCGATTAGTACAAAAAATAGTTTCTGTACTATCGACTTAGTGTTCGAACCTATGGAGTCACGCACAAAGTCAAACAAAGTAGGAAAGAATTGACCTAATATCTATATGTTCAAATTTGAAGGTATGAGACTTGATTGAACATATAGATTAGCTTAATTAAAAATTAAATTAAGGCTCGTATGGAATTAAATAGTTGACTATGTCTAGCTAGCACTGGATATGAGATGCATGTTTAATTTCGAAGATGATAATAATCTGATCAGTGATCCAAAAAATTTATGAGAGATTGAATTTAAATTTTAATTAATTTTAGATTAGATCTAATTTAATTAAAGCTAATTAGATTAAAAATCTAAGTTAAACTTAGACCAGAATCCTAATTAGATTAGGATTGACAGACTCTTCAAGTTTGGTTCGAATCGGATTCAAATCGAGTCAAATTTGAGCCAAATTGATTTAGAACCAAAGAGTCTCAAAACCCTGGGACTCTCTTTCTCATGAAGTGGCCGACTAAAATGAGTGGAGCACTGATTTATTTCCACCCATAATTGTGTGTGCATGAATATTGTTCGTGTGAACATGAGGCGCTCTCCTTTCTGACTTCGATCTCTTGCTTGGATAAAGATAAGTTCAAATCAAGTTTGAACCAGTATCCTAAATCAATTGGGACTTGATCAGGGGCATCATCTATAAAAGGGAAGCCCTCTAACTACTGATGGTTATGAGTTTTATTTTGTGCGACAAAAAGAAATACAAAACTACCTTGAGAAAGGGTGTGCGACAAAGGGAGGTGCGGTTTCTTTCTTGGCATGGTGGTTCCTTCACGTGCTTCATCTTGGCGTGCAGAATCCCATCCAAGATGCTCTCTTATTGTGAGATTAGATCTCATCCATCCTTTGCTTTCCTTCTGAAGGTTGATGCAAAGAAGATCATCCTTTTTTCTTATGAAACTTGTCGTGCGTGCGAAATAGAGAGCCTGCACATCCAGGCCTCACGAGATATCAGAATCAACAAGAAACTCCAAGATTCTTGATTCTTTCTTTATTAAATTCGCTGCATATAAGATATAATTTTATAAAGATTATAAAATTTAGAATAAAAAATTTTTAGATGCACCATGACAATCCGATCCCGATCGAATCTTTTCCTTCAACAAATTGAATGTACTTGATTCTATGATAAAAAATCCGACCAAGATCGTTTTTAGACTTCTCATTAATGTCCGACTCCGTTACAATAAGAAGGCTGCCAAATTAGGGACTTATTAAAATTCGTTCACCTACCATCTCTATCTCGAACTTAGTGGATAAAAAAAAAAGCTTCTTTCTACCCACCAAAACCTTAGCTTCTTTCTTTTCCCTAATTTTCTTTCTACTCCTCCCTCTTGTTCTGGGCTTCCTTTTCTTTTTCCCCTGCCTCTTTTGTACTCCACACCCTTTTCTTCTGCTATTCTTCTGTAATACTACTGTGGCATGCATCCTGGGCCGGCATAAGATCGACATTAAAATGATCACAAAGACAGCTACTGCGACAGGTCTCCTTCTCCAAACAGCGGAAGGGGCTCCTCTTCGAAAAGACTACTGACATCTATGCCGCCTCCCGAACTTGCTCAATCGCCACCATCATTTGGCAATTTATTCGCTTGTGCTCGCTCCAGTGTTGAAGCGATCGATATCCCAACGGTTCTTAAGCAATGAAGTACTTATCAACCAGTCATCTCATAAGGCACTAGAAAATATCCATGAAGCCACCATTGGTGATGATGGAGATTCCTGTCAGCAAGAATCAGATGACAGTTATATACGATGTTAGTGGCATAGAATCTGATTATGGTGATAAAGAAGATGTGATGAGAAAGGATAACAATAAAGAAGACACGATAATACAAGAGGTACGAAAGAAAAAAAAATCAAGAGAAAGAAAATTAGAGAAGAGACTCTAGAGATATCGAAAAGGTGATAAGTTCTGGTGGAACAAGCCGATAGATGATCTTAGATTGAAAAAGCTGCCGGAGCTCGAGAAGTCTATCATTGAGTTACGAGATAAAGTTTGTGATAGAGCTAATTTTCTCTCGATACTATAGTTAGGTCTGTGTTCATGGCATTACAAATAATTGTTTGTGTTTTTTCTTTTTATTTTATTTTTTAGTTCTCTTTAGTTTTCTTTTCTTTGATTCCTGCAGAGTCAGGACATTATATTGTTTTTTTATAAATCACTGAAAGCAACAACATTATATGTTTTTTTTTTTTGTGTGTCATAAACATTTTGCTCGTGTTTTTTATGCGCAAGGAAGCACTTGATAAAAATATAAGAGGAAGATATAAATATAAGATTTGATTAAAAGTGTATAAATAGAATGTTTAATTTGAACCTTCTAATGTAATATTGTCAAAACAAATTACTTGGCATGCTTGATTGCTTTATATATGCATAATTTTAGTTTTACAATTGATTTGATTTGATGGATCCACATTACCAAATAAGGAAAAGGACTGAAAAAAAGGAAATGCTAGGTTTTTATAAAAAAACCAAAATCTTAGGAGATTCTATATAACTTGTTTTTTGCAGACATTTGTTGGATTAAGTTTTATTGTTTTAGCATAATATCACAATAATATGATAAGAATGTAAGTATTCATCAATTATTAACGGAGAACTTCAGTATGAATAAGTCACAAGTTGACAACTCTAGATTCACCATGAGGCAAGTAAGTTATACTGTGCTCTCTCTAATATTAATTCATGCTGATCTTCTGCAAATCCGGATGCAATAGTAGCTTACCATGTTTTTAGGCTTAAGATGCCATCGGCTTGAGCAGACCAAGTAAGCTTTTAAGAGACCAAATAAAAGGATGAAGAAAAAACCTTCACTTCTAAAGAACAAGAAGATGCCAAGGATACCATTTTTCTAAGATAAGTTAAAAGATACTCCTTTACTCAGCAGTCCTGTAGGTTTTCTTGTTTCATGTTGCTACAGTCCTGGTTCAAGTTAACAATTTTATCATAAAAGTTAAAAATTGATGCTACTAAAAGATATTATTAAAATATTGTTTCAAATTATCAACTTTGCAATGAATAGCCGTGATCAGCTATATCAAATCAAAAGTAAATATATTTTTTTATCTGATTATTTGGTAAGCATGCTTTGAAACCCATCACCTAAGTCGATTATACGGCATAGCTGCACACTCTATAGCAAGGCCCAAAAGAATATATAAAACCTACAGGATGATTCAGAGTGAATCTTCTGGACGATTTACAAAGCTTCTGAGGCTGTCAGCGATAAGTTTCAATGACTCTTTGCTACAGCATGGATCTGGTAGTGACGTACCCAACCGTGAATCATTTTATTGTTCCCAATGACACTTGGAATTTACTCCCACTATAGCAGAGCAAATAAGGAGAACTTCAATTACAGGGGACAGCCATGATGATAAACTTTGTTTGGATGATGGTTTTAAACTGAATGTGGTAGCGAAGAGAGTCTATTCAGGCGTATTGCAGGCAGACCAAAGTGTTCAAAATAATATCTCCTAAGTTGCTCGAAGAAGTGGATGAAGTTTCGGCTTCTAGTTGAAATATTAGTACCATGCTACTTTTTGCAAGATAGAAGGGAAAGCTTGGCACAATATTCTATTCGTGACACTATGCTGGAGCATCAGAGTTTTAAAGTTCTCTAAATAATTTAAAGGGTCGGTCGACCCGTCATATATCTCCAACTATGGCATCTTAAAGTGGGGGTTGAGCGGCTTCTGCACGATCTTTTTGCTGAAGAGTGGGTCAATGTTGAAACCAAGTTCGCTATCTTATTAAGCTGGGGCTTGGTCGTTCAGGACTTCAATCCGCTGATTCATCTCTTATAGCTTGCAGTCCATATCGACATCTTGAGCGGTGTATCTTGAACGGTGTAGGCCTTCAAATATCGAGGTGGGGATCGACGATGAGGTCAGCTTGGAGTGGTGATGCTAGTTGAGGCCCTTCATTAGGTACCTTGTTAGCCCACTGCATTGTTCACACAGCAATAGTCAGAGTTCGTACCTACTGCATGAGCAGGTTAAACTAATTAGGATCTACCCCTATGGCTAGTTGGGAGTATGGAGGCGGCACCTCTATTTGCTGCGGGGGTGCTTGTGAGTTCGTGAGGACTTTGGCCACCTTTGAAGTGGTTGCATTGGAGCAACAAAATGAGGTCTCTTTGCGTGGTGCTATAGTAATTGGATCTATTGCTCTTTCTCGTAAATAGATCTGGATCTTTTTTTTAGTGCCAATTTATTGCTGCTAGTCTTTTGACTGATGTCGGATCAACTGGATAAGAGATGTAGACCGGCGTCCGGCAGTGGTGACTTGACTTGCAAAATAAATTCTTGATCGGAGTTGACTTCAGTAGGAATCCTCCGATGCTCAAGTTAGAAAATTAAAAAACAGAGGGAAGGAGTGTATTATTGGGAGAGAAGTAATTGCATACCTCGAGAGTCCCTTTTGATCTTCTATTTATAGACGAGGGTGGAAGTGTCATGACAAATCTAAAAAATTAGATTATTAGCCTTGCTTTATTGAGCGAGATATGTTTATTATATCTTGCTTTGTTCGGAAAGATACGTCATTATCCTTCTTCCTTATCAATTGCTATCCTGTGGATTCCGAAATCTCTTTAACTAGTATAAATTGGATAATAATATCAGGCATAAAATTTTTTTGAAATATCGATCTGAGTCGTTCTTGAAAATATCTCGAGTTGGTCAGGATTAATATCGATACAGATCGCGATCATCTGAACATCGGCTTTAACTAAGATAAATTTTTTTCATTCATATCATGAATAAATCAAGATAAGATGCATGGGATGATAATCCAGATGCATAATTATTGAGTCCATATACACCAAAATGGGTAATTGATATGGTGCGCCACCATATGGTATATATGGTGCATGATATAATTTCTTCCTTCCCACCCCTTTGACCAAGTTAATTATATAGAAAAGCCCACTGGTTAGATCATTATAACTAACTTCACCTGATGGTGTTAATGATTTTTTTTTTTGGCTTACAATTATACCAGGAATAAACCATCCCGGTTGTTTCCTAAGAACCGACGCAACCATCCCAGCTACTTTGTCTTTGCATGAAGCAGAGAAGCGATGCAATTTCCTACCCAAGCAAAACAAGCCCTAACCCTAAACCTAGGGGGAATTGTGTACTGGGAGCGGGGGCACAAGAGAAGCATCTCGCGATCGGCAGCACCTTTTTCTTGTTTGTGGCATTGGCATCCCCACATCCGCCCACAACGCAATAATACACCCCAAATCCGAAACAGGGGTCGTATCTTTTGCGCCCCAACCCAACCCAACCTCACCTCAACCCCATCCCCCCACCCCGAAAAAAAAAAAAAAAAAACCTCTCTTCCTTCGAGCGAATCCACCGTTGGATCGCGCACGCTCGCTTCCACATCTGTGTGGGAGTGACGCTTTAGCTTTGTGCAGGGCGCGATCCGGCTGTCGACGTCAGATCACATTCTTCCGCGTGAAAGCTTCAACCCGAAGAACCGTCCCTTACCCCATCCAAGAGAGGTCAACAGATGTGCTATCTGGGTCTGGCAGACTAGAAGAGCCTCACTCTCTCGACGCATGACGGCGGTTCTCACCGCTCAGCTTTCCCTCCACCACTAAAACTTTGCCTCTCTAGGTGATAAACGAGTGCGAGAGGGGTGGGAGATCTGGGCGAATTGCGGCTGCCACCCTGCAATGGGAGCCCAAAAACCCATCTCCCTGCTGCTGTTTTTGCTTCTCATCCTTCCTGCCGCGCAATGCGGAGTCACATATGACCGCAAGGCCATCATAATCAATGGCCGGAGGAGGATTCTCATCTCTGGCTCCATTCACTACCCCCGGAGCACACCAGATGTACCACCATCTCCTCCATTTATGATCTTTTCTTTGTTTCTTAGCTGTATAATTTAACGGACATTTTATTTATTATTTATATTAATAATTTTTTTAAAAAAAAATTGCTAAATTTTGGGATAGATGTGGGAAGGACTGGTGCAGAAGGCCAGGGATGGAGGGCTGGATGTGATACAGACATATGTGTTCTGGAATGGCCATGAGCCTTCTCCTGGAAACGTATTCTTTCTGCTGCCATTTTCTTTTTTTCTTTTTCTTTTTTACTAAGGTTTAGTGAGCCATATTTTGGATTTGTTGTTATGGGATCTTAAATGGGAGCACATCTGGTTGCAGTACAATTTCGAGGGGAGATATGATTTGGTGAGGTTTATAAAGACAGCGCACAAGGTGGGAATGTACGTCCATCTTCGCATCGGGCCTTACGTTTGTGGCGAGTGGAATTTTGGGTACTGCTTACACGCCTATTTGTTATTAGATCCTTGAGAACAAGATGATGAGCTCCTTTCTTTCTTCCTTTTTTCCTTTTCATGATGTGTAGAGGATTTCCAGTTTGGTTGAAGTATGTCCCAGGCATCAGCTTCAGAACAGACAATGAGCCGTTCAAGGTCTTTTTCTTTTTCTACTCTGCAATTCCATTGTTTCCTCATTTTCTTGCGCCAATGAAAAGAATACGAATAGAATTTACTTAATTTATATATTTTTCATATGGTTTACGCCTTCTTTGATTTCTAACTAGATTCTGCATTGGTATATTTATGCATATTTGGTGTCGCAGATCGCGATGCAAGGCTTCACCCAAAAGATTGTGCAGATGATGAAGAGTGAATCGCTTTTTGCGTCGCAGGGTGGCCCAATTATACTCTCACAGGCATGGTTTTTTTCTTTCTCCTTTTCTTCTAAGGAATTTCGGGTCCTGTCCTGAAGACTGATTTCATTTATTCAGCCTTCGATTCTGGGAGTTCTATTCCTGTAGTAAAACAATGCAACAAAGATTTTTTTTTTTTTAATAAAATGATAGTGTTTTGGCTGATCTAGAGTTTCATGTAGTGCAGATTGAGAATGAGTATGGACCAGAAAGTAAGGCATTTGATGCTGCTGGCCATGCATATGTGAACTGGGCTGCTAAAATGGCGGTTGGATTGGGAACAGGTGTCCCCTGGGTGATGTGCAAGGAGGATGATGCCCCAGATCCAGTGGTAGGAAGATTTGTTCTTCTTTGTCTACATTTTTTTTTTTTTGCCTGTATCTATCTGAAAGGAAAAGTTTTGTTATACTGAAGGTGGGACCCTCTACCTCTGATGACTAATTAAGGTGGTTTCATGGTCTTCTTCTCTGTGGTCATAGGGAGATGTTTCTCTTTTAGTGGCGCATGCTCCTGTGCTCGCTATTCCTTTCACGTGATATTGTGTGCTCCATTTTCAACTAGTCACATCTATTTAGTGAATATACAGAGAAATGGGAGACTCTGTGCTCATTGTTTCTTATTCTCTTCACCATAAAGGAGTATGCATGTCTATGCCACATCTCCAAACTAAGTAATTACATGTACATGGGCTGGGCAACATTTTTGGTATAATTTTTTGTCATTCATGTAATTGTTTCAGATTGTAACTGTAGTAGTGTGGACTAGAGAGATGATTCTGTAACAACCTTGCAGCGGAGTCATGAAATGTTAATTAAAAAGCTGAACCTTCCAGCAAAGCTAATATATTTTTTCTTTGTTTGTTTATGCCAAGCGAAGATGCATACGCACAGTAGTCTAAGATTGGTGGCAAACTGCTGCAATATATCTCTAGGCTTTCTTATAATCATAGTTGATGCTGATTGACATAGTGTTAGAGCTTGTTTTCTTTTCTCAGATGTTCAAGTCTCTTGTTGTGATTTCTATTTGTTCTTTAAATTTTGGCAACAGATAAATGCATGCAATGGTTTCTATTGTGATGCTTTTACTCCCAACAAGCCTTACAAGCCTACAATGTGGACAGAAGCTTGGAGTGGCTGGTAAGTTGTTTCAACGATTATAGGTATGACGGGCTCAAGTTAAAAGAATGAAATTTCCATTATATATTTGTAGATCATCTTTTACATTTACTGGGATAGGTTTTTGATGCTATAAACACAAATTGAAAGGAAATGAATTCTTGTTACTTCAAGCTGAATGCAAGTTTCTGCTCCTTTTGCTTCATCACAATTGCAGGTTTACAGAGTTTGGGGGCACTGTTCGCCAGCGACCAGTTGAGGATCTGGCATTTGCAGTTGCACGCTTTCTACAAAAGGGTGGCTCCTTCATCAATTACTACATGGTTAGAACAGATCAGTTGCATTGTGGCTATTTTGCACTTGTGTGGACACGTGTATCAGTAAAAAGGTACTATGCTATGCTTTTTCCCTGCAGTACCATGGAGGAACTAATTTTGGCCGTACAGCTGGAGGTCCCTTTATTTCAACCAGCTATGATTATGATGCTCCTATTGATGAATTTGGTAAGAGAAAGAGACCATACTCCACAGTCCTTTTTACTATTACTGTAATTCCTTCTAGATTTTCGTCATATTTTTAAATTTCACAGTGTATGGTAAAGGTCTTGGGTTCAATTTTTTTAAAAAAAATATTTCTGCACTTTTCAGCTATAATGGACAAATAACTTTAGCTGTGGCTGTTAATCAGTCAAAATTAGCACATATCTTGCTTAGATGGGGTTGAAAAGAAATTGCAGACTGATTGCGGACTGAATGCTTACTCTCATCAACCTTAATTGTAGAAGAAAAGAAATTGCTGACTAGATGTTTAAATTTGTTTTACTGGTGACACTTAGTTGCTCTGGATCTATTAAGTGACGCATGTAGACTATTTTAGCTGTCAGACAATATTATCAGGATCTGTAGTTCTGCTGCTTCTTTTAACAGCTCTGTGCCAGTGGAATGTCAACTCAGCTTCTTAGTGAAGATGCTAGCGGATTGACCATAATCCAAATCCCTCATGATTGGCATTCACTGTTTTTACAGTTGTAATATTTGTAATTACTGCCCTCAAATTTTACTTCCTCAACAAAATTCCATTAAGTTGGTAGTAATACTCTTTTAATCATTGTGAAAGTTAAGTTGGACTTCAGGTAAAATGATTTGATCTTGAATGTTTCTAGGTTAGCTTATCACTACTGGTCCCTGACATCAATGGCATGTTAAATGTCAGTTTGTTGCTTTATAGAAATGCTATGCTTTGACCCGATCTGATTAGAAATCTGATAATATGTTATTTTTATTGTTATACCTGTCCCATTTTGTCCTGTTCCAGGTTTCTTTCATATCTTGTAGTTTTGGTCGTAACATTTGAGGAGACTTGTTAACATGCTCTCTGTATCTGTAACTTGTTTTGATCTAGTTCTCTGAGATTCTACTCTGCAGTTTGAAAGTGATGAGCTGTTCTAGAGGAATTTAGCCAAAACACCTAGTTTCCATTTCCCAATCTCAACTTCACTACATTATAATTTTTGCCTTGATATATTAATACAAATATGGAACATTTTGATTTTTATTTTTGGGTTGAGATCCATGATACATGTCTTTTTCACACCACAAAGTGGACTACTGTAATGTTATTCATTGTGGCAAATTGGCAGGGCTTATCAGGGAACCAAAATATGGACATCTGAGAGAGCTCCACAAGGCTATTAAGTTATGCGAATCAGCTTTAGTTTCTGCTGATCCAACTGTTACTTCTCTCGGAAGTTATGAAGAGGTATGTTACATTTCCTTTCTCCAAGCAGTCGAATATATATTTATAGCACTATCTTTTTTTTTTCTTGAATATCTAGAAGAATTCTTATTTTGGTTAAACTAACTATGTTTGGGCATTTTAGGCTCATGTCTTCAGTTCTGAATCAGGAGGTTGCGCAGCTTTCCTGGCAAACTACAACCCTAATTCTTTTGCAAGAGTAATTTTCAATAACATGCACTACAACCTGCCTCCCTGGTCAATTAGCATTCTTCCTGACTGCAGAAATATAGTGTTCAATACTGCAAAAGTAAGTGAAAAATAAATCTGCTTCAATTTTCTTATCTATGTCTGTCAATGTTGTTTCATATGTCATTAAATGACCATGATATGCAGGAAAAGCCATTTCTGCATTACTGGATGTTTGCATAGCCTATATTTGAGTTTGTGATCAAATTATTAAAGGTTGAATGTCGCAAGTATACTCAAAGCTCAAAGGCAAAGCTAAGGTGGTGTTGCCCAAGATAAAAGCTCTTTCTATTTTCATCACAGGTTGGCGTTCAGACATCTCAAATGCAAATGTTGCCTGCTAACAGCCAGTCCCTTATGTGGGAAACATATGATGAGGATGTTGCTTCATTGGGAGATAACTCACTGATCACCATAGCTGGCCTTTTAGAGCAGATAAATGTTACCAGGGATGCCAGTGATTACCTATGGTACATTACCAGGTGAGATTAGATCAACCCTCTTTATCTGAATATCAGAGATATCATGCAGATCTAGAATATCTAACTTTTGCTCTCTGTTCTCTAATTATTATTCCATATTTGTAGATTATTATTCATTATTATACTTCACTGTTGTTGGCATAGAATCACAAGTATTGGGTCATTTTAATGATATTGGAACATCTCTAAGTAAACTGAATTATACTGTTAGTACCAGCTTGCATGGGTTTGGCGAAGTAAAGCATGAACTAGCATATAATTTGAGTTAAAGTTAGAAGATGAAAACCCTTATATGTGTGTACATTTAATAGCTTTTACCATTAGAAAACTCTTTTATTTTTGCTTTTGCAGTGTTGATGTAAGTCCTGCTGAAGGATTTCTACGGGGGGGTCAATTTCCTGTTCTCACCGTACAGTCAGCTGGTCATGCCCTGCATGTCTTTGTTAATGGTCAACTCTCGGTATATAATATCAGATAGGTAATTCTTTTAGTGCCAGTGATCAAGAAACTAAAATGTGACCGTGCTATGTAGGTTCTGCTTATGGAAACAGAAAAAATAGGAGAATCACATATACCGGCAATGTCAATCTTCATGCTGGATCTAACAGAATTGCGCTGCTAAGTGTTGCTGTCGGGCTGCCAGTTAGTCAATGTCTTGCTTGCTCCGTTTCTTGCTCTGATTATTTACTGACGTTGGTTGTCTTTTCAACTCAACCTGAACAATTAAACCTCTCTATTGTGAGTGAAGAACGCAGGGGTGCATTATGAGTTGTGGAATACTGGAGTCCTAGGTCCGGTGGTGTTACATGGAGTTGATGAAGGAAAAAGAGATTTAACCTGGCAGAAATGGTCATATCAGGTTAAATTTTTTCTCATGATCTGCAGATTTTAATTGGAAGGACTTATATGGATGTAAATGTGGTAACACTTTATTGTTTGTGTGATTATATATGCAGGTTGGCCTAAAAGGAGAAGCTATGAATCTAAACTCTCTAGAGGGCACTTCTTCAGTTGAATGGATAAAAGAGTCACTGGTATCTCAAAGGCAGCAGCCATTGACGTGGTATAGGGTAAGAAATGAAACCTAGCCATGTTTTATAAATAAGTTTCTGTTGTTCTAGCATCTTGGTTCAGACCTTTTTGCCTTTCATTATTAGGCTTACTTTGATGCTCCTGCTGGACATGACCCACTGGGATTGGATATGGGAAGTATGGGAAAGGGTCAAGCTTGGATAAATGGACAAAGCATTGGAAGATACTGGACCTTATTGGCGCCAAATGGGGATTGCAAAGGATGCAACTATGCAGGGACATATCGCATTCCAAAGTGTCAAACTGGTTGTGGTCAACCAACCCAACTCTGGTAAGAAACTTGAATAGGTCGACAATTTTCTGTCTAATGAATTTTTGTCATTATATTTATAATCGTGCTTCAGAAACAAAGAAGAGCTTTCATAACTTTAATGAGCCGATACATGTTGAAGCGGTTGGACTGTTGAGTTCTCTTACTCCGGTAGAACGTAGAAGTATTACTTCTTTGGTGTTGATAAGATGATAATATCATGAGGTCATTGCATGTTGATAAGTCTGCTTCTCATGAGAATTTCATGGCATCTTAATGAATTACTACAGTTGATTCTATCTGCATCGATGTTGCCAACTAAATTAAATTAAAACAGGCGACATATGTGGAGTCACAAGGAAGCCTCATTATTGAAGACACAAATTTGGTTGATCAGCCAACTGTCAAATGTTAGTTCTGGTGCTGTAGTGTAATCAAGCTTTATTGCATCACTGCATGTCAAAGCGATTTCATAGGAAGATTATGTTAATGGAATTTCCATGGGATGCTGAACCGACTTTAGATTCTAGCTGAATTGTTATTGTTTCTTTTCCATTTGATTGAGCAGATTGAAGCTAATTATTGGATGCTCAGGTATCATGTGCCAAGGTCCTGGTTACAGCCAACCAAAAATCTTTTAGTAGTATTCGAGGAACTTGGAGGCGATGCAACAAAGATTTCTCTTGTGAAGAAATCTGTGTCCAGTGTTTGTGCTGACGTTTCTGAGTGGCATCCCACGATAAAGAGTTGGCACATTCAGAGCTATGGCCAGCCTGAGGAGTATCATAAGCCAAAAGTTCACCTGCGATGTGCGTCAGGACAGTTGATCTCAGCTATCAAGTTTGCCAGCTTCGGCACGCCCTTGGGAACTTGTGGAAATTTCCAGCAGGGAGCATGCCACTCACCAAATTCGCACACCACCTTGGAAAAGGTTCTCAATACTACACTTTCATCATTCTGTCTTCTGCCACATGCATATATATTGATATCTACACATCTTCCTAGTTGTTTATGCATGAGTTCTTCCCTCAAGTTCTCAAACTGCTCGGAGATTTTCTTCCTGCAAATAACTAAAAGTATAGGACAGTCTATTTATAAGTTAAATAACGTTGAATATGGTGCCCAATTGATGTGAGATTCCTGAAGACCCAATTTCAACGACTGTTAACTGCATGTAGGATGTTATTCAGCATGGGCCTTCTATTAAGAACCATATTATTTCTTGGGTGGATTGGGGATATTGTTTAGAAACCAAAACCCATTATCAATGCGCAAAAATACATTCATTCAAGTCTTGTATAACCTATACACGTATGTTATCTTGCATGGTATGGAGTATGGACTCATAGGAGGTGTTAATGATGACTCTTGGTTTATGCAACCGATTTTGAATGCCTAATCTGTGTGAACAGAAGTGCGTTGGGCAGCAGCGTTGTGCGGTCACAATATCCACCAACAATTTCGGTGGGGATCCATGCCCCGATGTGATGAAACGAGTGGCTGTAGAAGCTGTATGTTCGCCCCCATCATCTTGAGCTTGTGAGGTGAAGTGTAATTGAGGGAAGGCTCTTTAATTGGATTCCCTCTCGTGCACACTGTACGTGAAAGGAGCATAATGGATGGTAATAGTTTGTGGTACGCGTGTACACACATGGAAGGTGTTAGTTTGCGGAGTTAGGTGTAGATGGGGTAAGATAGTAGAATTGAGTGCTTGTACTTGTTCCTAGGTAAAGATGTCTCTCCAGTCCCTAGAAGTATTATCTGGTTTACCAACCTTTATTCAGAAGTTGGTACCAGAAAGGAGAGGAAGAGGTTGCGAAAGGGGGAAAAAAGAAGAGAGATGGTTTGCATATTTGTTTTAGTTCATGTCCTTTTTTTCTTTCTTCCCTTATCCAGTGGAATAAAGTTGATTCATGATGTAAGAAGGGTTATTTTAAGCATGGTTCTGATTATTAAGATGCTTATGGATGTCATTTCGTGCTGCTTGGTGATTTAACCCCCAATTTATGTTCTACCAGTGTTGTACTGGCGCTGAGACTTTTTCTTTTTTTCTTTTTCCTGCCTTTTTCCTCTTTTTTGGTCAATTTGATCAGGGAAAGATCTACGATCGAAAAGAATCGTTTCAAATACAAAGGGTGTAAATGAGTCAACCCAAAAGCATGCCCTTATTCTGAACCGAAATGCTCTATGGCTATGCTCTTCATCGACTGTAATCAGTCCTTTGTCATTCGTAAACTTGTTGTTTTTGAGGAAAGCATTTGCCAAGAAGCAACGCTTAACCAACATAAAAACCTTAAAATAGGAAGCTAGGGGAGTCTCCTGGAAATGGAAACGCACTCCTATTGTAAGAATTTCCTACAGCTGGAGTTCCACGGATGTGTACCGTCCACAAACTGACGAGGGGGCATTTTCACCTTTATCGAACTGTTGCAATTATAAAAAAAAAAAATTCCCTCTCACGCATGTGGTTTGGATTTAGATGATTTTAGACTTTGGAGAGCCGCGTGAATGAAAGCATAAAAGAAAATAAATAAAGATAATAAAAAATTGAACAGAGATATGTGAAGTGGGAGACCATATAAATAGGGAATTATCAATATAATTTTTTTTAAAAAAAATGGGATGAAATTATTGGTGGACCTAGTCCATCATCTCAGCAGTAGACCAGTCCAACTACAAAGGAATACTCATAGGTATGGTGTATATTACTCCGTTTCTTTTCTGAACATATTTTTTTACCATTAGATTGGTCTACGATTGAGTTGGTGGTAGGGCTGAAATCAGATTAGATATGGATCGGATACCAGCATATCCATATCCATAATTCTTTTGTCTGACGAATACAAATATGAATACAGATGTTATTTGGATTGGATATGGATCGGATACCAGCATATCCATATCCATAATTCTTTTGTCTGACGAATACAAATATGAATACATATGTTATTTGGATGTAAAAATTCACATCCATATTTGTTTTAAATGGATGCAGATATAATCCGGATACAGAAAGGATGCATATAATTATGGATAACTTGGATAATTAAACCTTATGACTACATAATTAAAGATATTACTAAATAAATAATAAATTAAGTTAATAACATATTTATATGAGTTTATATTTTTCTTACAAATTAATATGCATTATATAAAATTATGTAGATTTATAGATAGAATCGGATATTTGGAGTTGTCCCATGCGGTTCAATCGAATAAAAGTGTGATGCAAGGCTATACAGTTTGCCGCTTCAGGGCTGGCCAGGTGGCATGATCTAATGATTGATGACTGGATTCACACTATTAGTGGCTTGCATAAATAGACCACCCATTTAATAGGATTTTCTATCATCCAACTGCTACTTGCTCTCCTATCACTGTAGTTATCAGAGAAAGAATTTTTTTTCTTTGCTCGATAGTTATGAAGTCGTCACCGTCATCCATTAAGTTGGCTACGAAGAAGAAACCGAATTCCTCACGTGCGGAGTCCTCATCCAAGAGGATGAGGAGCACCCAGCCAGAACCTTCCATCTCTAACTCGTGGCAGTCTTCGATGGGGATTGGGTCGGTTGCGACTATGAGGCCGCATGTTGCTGCATCAAGGTCACCCCAGGCTCCTTCATCAGGTTGGACCCTGCCTCTCTTCGGAGGGTCGACGAGGTTTGGGATGGACCCTAGCTGCCTGGGGGCAACTGAGGGTTCACTTAAAGCTACAATGGAGGTTTCTGCCAAGCCCAAGCTCCGATGCATGAAGGAGTACAAAACCTTGACAGACTTTAAGGATAAGCTTGTCGAGGTGTCCTTAGCTGGGTTCATCCAGAGCTTCTAGGATGTAAGTCACATGTGGAGAAGACAATCTCGAAGCTAGATCTGAGGCGCCTCCACCCCAACAATAGTAATAAAGAGATCAGGGTGTTTTCCTCGAATGAAGACTAGGTTTCATTTTTTTGTATTCGTTTTTGGTGTTTTCATCTTGGCTAGATTCTGTAATAAATTTTTATTGAATGAAATACATATTTTATTATGTTTATCTCTTATTTAAAGTTTTTGCTTTTCTATGGTATTGGTGTGGTTGTTGGATTTGATTCCTAATATGATCTAATTATCACTTAGTCAGTTTTAACTTTTTGGATCAACCACATATCCTGAATCAATTAGAGTGAGTCTAATTAATTAAAGAGTCCCATTCATAATAAGACTTAGACTGGAAGTTCAACCCTAATTTGGATTAAGTCTTTAGATGAGACAAGATAGGTGCAAGTATAAATAGAGGTGGCCTGTTTCATTTTTTTCTAACTCTCAGGAGGATGAACGATTTCCATCAATCATTCACATAAAGGAGGAAGATGAGGAGAGAGAAAATCAACCATCTATGAAGGAAGATCAGATGCTCTACGGGCTACATGATCATTGTATTGACGAGATGATGGCGCAAAATATGATTTATTTATGATTTTGATTCTTGCATGAATATTGGAGCACGATCTAAGCATAAAGAAATTAAATTATCTAATATGTGATATCGGAGCTCCGGTTTCATACTTCGTATTCATGTAAAAAAAAAAATTCGATAAATTTTGATTTATTTTTAAAAAATTAAAATCATGATTTTATATTTTTCAGAATTAATTAAAGCTTAGGAAATTAAAATTAAGATTTTATTAATTTCCTGAAAAAAAATTCTTTGGGGTCGACCGCAAAGGACGCCCGCGCCGTCCGACGAACGGGGCAGCAGCCACGGCTGTGGCCATGTCAGCGACGGTTCGGGCTGCGGCGGCGTCAGGCTGTGGCGGTGGACTGTGGCGGTGGGCTGCAGCGGCCGCATTTCGTGCAGCGGCAGCCGGAACCACGGCTTCTGCCGTGGTGGTGCAAGGCGGTGGGTTTTCCCGCTGTCCTCCGGCGAAGGGGGCGGTCTGCCGCCCTCCCTTCTGGCCTCTCCGACGGCTGGGACGGCAAGGGGCGGCTGTTCGGCTGCCCGTCCGACGCATGGGGAGGCTCGGCCATGGGGGTTTCGGGACTTTGATCGGGAACAACGAGAAGAGGAAGAGGGTAAGTTTCCAACGGGTTCGGATTTTAGGTCCAACCCGAAATCCGAAATCCGGTTTGGATCCATTTAGAGAAAAGGGTATTTGTTTCAATAAACCCCTTATCAAGTTTGTATTCTGTACATGACCCTTTACAGTAATTGATTGAACTGGTTCAGGGACTTTTTCTGTCTAGTCCCTAACAAAGTAGTAAATTGCATTAAGCTTCCAGCAGTTTCGACAGACTTATTTCAAAATAACTGCTTTACAGAAAAGCCCATTTATGGTTGGGATTTATGGTTTAGTCCTAAATTATTAAGGTTTTTGGTAAAATCGCGGTATCTTTTTTATTTTACATCCGATTTGAGTGATTTTTGAACTGTTGGACTCACAATAACTTGAGAAACATTTTGATTTTATTTTCATATATAATAAAATATTTAAATAATTTATATATTATTTATTTTATAATTTCACTAGCGATTGTAATGTTCAAGTGCATTTTTGCGTAGCCCCAAAAGGCTCGGAGCACTCTATGGATTTTGGGTAGCGAAGTTATCAAGAACTAATAGTTTTCTTTCTCATTATAGTTATGAAATTGCATAAATGTGAATCTATTATAGTTGACCCAAAGGTGACCGTAATTTGATACAAAATTAACAGTAAAAAATTGACTAACTTGAATTGCATAAAAATGGAGAGTTCTACACCCAAAGGTGAGAATAATCTCAGATTTTTATAATCATGTTAGTTAACCACTGAAAGTGCAACTAATATGATGGTCACAATTTAAATATGAATTATGTGTACATGCCATAATTATTATTCTTGCTTACATATTTCATATTATTATTAGTTATGATTTATGTGATGCATGTTTTGGCATCATTTATTATGTTTAAATTTATGATTAAATTAGTTGCGACATTTATTATATGTTATGATTCTTGTCCAAAGATATTTTATAGTTGTATAGTAAGTATTATTAGCAGAATTGTGTTATAAAATCTGCATCATAATCGACGTAATTGTGAGCATATTCTTTTACTTACAGCTATGATCCCTGCTTCACTCTCGTTGCATCTATCTAACATTTAGACACTGAATGGATCAAATTATCCTAATTGGCGCGAGCAGCTTTTCATTGTTTTAGGATATCTAGACTTAGATTTGACCTTTCGTAAGTCTCAGCCTGATCCACTTACCCCCATTGGTTCTCCTGATCATAAAGAATTATGTGAAAGTGGGAGCGTTCTAATAGGTTGCCTCTTATGATTATTAAGAGTTTCATAATTAATGAATGAACTCATCTCTGAGTACCTTTTCTCTGTAAAATAATAGTTTATCAGAGCAAATAAAGTCTTAGTTGGTATCTTAATGAACAAGTTAACCTCTATAAAATATGATTGATTTTCAAGAGTGTGAAAGCACATTATGAAAATACGTGATATAGCTGAAAACTTGAATGATTTGGGTATGACGGTATCTAAAAACTTCTTTATTCAATTTATTCTCAATTCTCTTCCATCCCAGTTTATCCAATTTAAAATTTATTACAACACACATAAGGAATCATAATTAATGAATGAACTCATCTCTCAGTGTATGCAAGAGGAAAAGAGATTGAAATGGGAAGGGGTCTCAGTTATTCATGTAGTTTCACAGGAGCATCTTAAAGAAAGAAGGTGAAGATAGAAAATAAAGGATCTGACAATCTATTAAAAAAAATTCTCATAAATTAAAATATTTTTTTGTAATAAGAAAGGACGTATCAAGAAGGATTATAAAAAAAAAAGAAAATGGTTCGAAAAGAAGAGTATTCCCTTATCACTTATTTGTTTCGAAATCAATTTCATTGATGTTCCTTTTAATATTTGGTGGATTGATTCGGATGCTGTAATTTATGTTTCTAATTAATTGTAGAGATTTCTTTCAAGTCGGAAGTCAAATGATTGAGAGCGGTGGACCTTTATGAATAACCAAATGAAGTTCAAGATCATTTCAGTTAGAACCTACAGAATTATTACAGATATCGAATTTCAATTAGATCTACATGATGCCTTCTATATTTTTTTAGTATCTAAAAATTTAATTTCTTTATCAAAACTTGATTTAGAAGATTTTTTATTTATTTTTATAAATTTAAATTTTAAATTAATGAAAACTTTCATTTTAGTTGGTACTGAAATATTATGCAATGGATTATATAAATTAAATTTGGATTCTTCTTTGAACCATCTTTACTTATTTTGAATATCAATATCGAAATAAAATATAGTATTGCAAATGAGAGTTTTTCAATATTGTGGCATAGGCGATTAGATCACATATCAAAAAAAAGATGACTAGATTAGTTAAGAAAGATATTTTACCAAATCTAGATTTTAGTGATTTTGATATGTGCATCGATTGCATTAAAGAAAAATAAATTAAAAGTCATAAAAAGCATGCCACTAGAAGTCAAGAATTCTTAGAATTGATACATACTGATATTTGTGGCTATTTTACACCTTGTTTTAGAGGGCAAAAGTATTTCATCGCCTTTATTCATGATTTCTTACATTATGATTATATTTTTATGTTGCATAAAAAGTGTGAAGTTTTGGAAGCCTTTGAGGTGTACAAAGCTGAAGTAGAAAATCAATTGGATAGAAAAATTAAAGTTGTGAGATCTGATAGGGGTGGTAAATACTACGATAGATATGATGAATCTGACTGTAATCTTGGATCTTTTATCAAATTTCTTGAACAGCATGGTATTGTAGCACAGTACACTATGTCAAAAAATTCCAAACAAAATGGTGTGGCTGAAAAATATAATCATACCTTGATGGATATGGTGAGGAGTATGATTGATAATTATTCATTATCCTTGAATTTAGGGGGAGAAGCTTTGAAAATTGCTATGTATATCCTAAATTAGGTACCTAGTAATGTCGTTCCTAAAATTCTTTTTGAGTTATGGATGGGTAGGAAATCATGTTTAGGATATTTACATGTTTGGGGTTGTCCTACAGAGGCTTGACTATATAATCTATAAGAAAATAAATTAGATCCCAGAACTGTTAGTTGTTATTTATAGGATATATAGAAAGGTCAAAGGATTTTAGATTTTATGGTCCATCACACACCACTAGAATTATTGAAATTAGAACTGCTAAGTTCATTGAGGATAGTAAAAATAATAGGAGTAGTGAACCACGTAATGCAGTATTATAGAAAATAAGAGAATCTATTTCTATTACAATAACACCTAGAGATATTCCACATGAATCTATTCAACATGAAATTATGGAGTATCAATAGATGATTGATACACCACTTCTTGAACAGACTGTTAATGAACCTGATCTGATTAAAAATAATTATAACAATGATACTGAATCTGAAATATTACAGAGATCTACTAGAATTAGAAGATCAGCTATTTCAGATGATTATATTATTTGCTTACAAAAATATGATTATGATGTTGGAATGAAAGATGATCTAGTCTCATTTAAGGATGTCATGAATAGCGATGATTCTGAACTTTAGTTAGATGCCATGAAAGATGAGATGGAATCCATGATTAAAAATCAAGTCTGAAAACTTATCGAATTGCCTGAAAGATTTAAGTCTATAGGTTGTAAATGGATTTTTAAGGCCAAACGGGATTTCAAAGATAATATCGAAAGATATAAGACTAGATTTGTAATAAAGGGATTCACTCAAAATGAAGGCATTGATTATCATAAAACTTTTTCTCCTGTTTCTGAAAAGAATTCATTCAGAATCATTATTGTATTAGTAACTTATTTTGATTTAGAGCTACATCAAATGGATGTCAAGATTGTGTTCTTAAATAAAAATTTAAAGGTAGAGATGTATATGGAACAGCTTGAAGGGGTTTTAGTGCAAAAAAATAAAAGACTGATATATAAATTAAAGAAATCCATATATGGTCTTAAACAAGCTTTCAGACAATGGTACTTAAAATTTAATCATATTATTGCCTTCTTCGAATTTAAGAAAAATATTGCTAATCAATGTATATATCTGAAGGTGAGTGAGAGTAAGTTTATATTTTTGATTCTATGTGTAGATGATATCTTACTAGCCAGCAATGATTTGAGGCTCTTGCATGAAACTAAAAGTTTTCTTTCCAAATATTTGGACATGAAAGATATGAAAGATGTTTCTTATATTCTTGGTATAGAAATCCATCGTGATAGGAATAAGAGGTTACTTAGTTTATCTCAAAAGAATTATATTACTAGGATCCTAGAAAGATTTGGAATGTCAAGCTGCTCATCAAGTGAAATGCCAATTGTTAAGGATGATAAATTCAATAAATTTCAATATCTCAATAATGAGATTGAAAGAAATCAGATGAAGGATATATCCTATGCATCTATAATGGGTAGTCTGATATATGTTCAAGTATGTACTCATCCTGATATTAGTTTTGCTTTGAAAATGCTTGATAGATATCAGAGTGATCCGGATATGGACTACTGAAAAACTGTCAAGAAGATGATGCGTATCTTCAAGAAACTAAAGACTACATGCTCACTTATAGGATGACTAATCAATTGGAGGTGATCGATTATTCAGATATAGATTATGTTAATTGTCTCGATAGTAAGAAGTTCACATCATGTTATATTTTTTTATTGATTGATGGAGTAATTTTATGGAGAAGTGCAATACAACACATCATTGCCTACTCTCCTATGGAAGCTGAATATATAATCTGCTACGAGGCTTCCTCATGTGATCTATGGTTGAGAAAATTCATCTCAGGCTCAGAGTTATAGATTCTATTTTCAAGCTATTGAAAATTTATTGCGATAATTCTGTTATAATTTTTTCTCTAATAGTAGCAAGATGACCAATACAAACAAGCACATTGATGTTAAGTATCTTATTGTGAATGAGAAAATTAGTAGTCATCGGATGTCTATTGATGTATTGGTATTGCTTGTATGATAGCTGACCCTTTGATGAAATATTTAGTACCCAAAGTTTTCAAAGAATATGTAAAAGTTATGGGCAATTATCATTAGAATATTTAATGTAATAGACACTTATTTTGAGATCTCTTAATGGTTTGATGACTGCTATTGCTTCTATTTAATTGTTGTTTATATATATTATGGTTTACTTTTGTCAAAAATTAAAGTAAATAGAAGTATCATTTATATGACATAATAGTGGGACCATTATCATAGGTATTATGATTTTTGATGATCTATGTATTTCAGTATATAAAACTGGATTAAGTGAGAATTATTGATGTCATGATACATTGGAAGGGAGTATGTCAATTGAGATGTATAACTGTCACGATCTGCATTAATAGTTTTTACTTAATCAAAGTATAAAGGATCTTTCAAGAAATAGATAATTGGGCAAATTTTAAAAATGAGTGCACACTCGTCGAATCGATTTCAAAATTTTGACTCAAGATAGTTGTTTTTGAAAATTTAAATATTTTTAAAAATAAAATATTTAAAAAAAATAAAAAGTTATTTTTAAGTGATAATATAAGCCAAATGAGAGAATATTAGATTTGACTCCTAATATAACCTAATTATTACTTAGTTAGATTTAACTTTTTGGGTTAACTATATATCCTGAATCAATTACAGTGAGCCCGATTAATTAAAGAGTCCTATTCTTGATAAGATTTAGACTGAAAGTTCAATCCTAATTTAGATTAAGTCATCTAATGGGACAAGACAAGTGCAGGTATAGATAAAGGTGGCCTGATCTCTTTTTTTTAACTCTCAAGAAGGTGAATGATTCCCATCAATCATTCACATAAAGGAGGAGGGTGAGTAGAGAGAAGACCAGCCGCCTACAAAGGAAGATCAGACGCTTTGCGGGCTATGTGATCGTTGTATTGGCAAGACGATGGCACAATGTATGATTTATTTAAGATTTTAATTTTTGCATGAATATCGGAGCATGATCCAGATATAAAGAAATTAAATGATTTAACATTGGTTAGCTTTTTGCCTTGGTCAAGGGCTCAAATGGCTCAGATGGGTCATTCGAATTAGTTTTGTGCTCGAGCTAAAATCTCCCTTGACATTGTTCGAAGATTTTGCTTCATCTATATATGATGAGTGGAGTTTTGAAAGTTACGGATTTGCATGCGTGCCAGGCATTGAATGCTGATTGGCATTGCATTGCTTTTGCAAATTAGAGAAGATGATTCATCTCACCATCATGTGGCAGAAAGCTGTATAGTTTGGAAACCTGACGAGACATGCATTTAATGCTGGTACCTACTTTTCAGAAGGTGTAGCTTTTGAGGTCTTTATGGTGGCGACCTTTGTCACGAAACCGGTCAGATGTTTGAATTCAACTGGGTCTGTCCCTTTTATAAGTTGAAGCTTTACTATCTGGGCTTGGTATTGCCTTGTTATCTTCTTCAATGTTGTGGTGGAGCTATCTTATCGAGTGTCAAAACTTTTCTTCAACTTGGGAGATCTCTTCCTCCCTTCGATCAATTGCTGGGTGCTTCGAAGGGGTGCTTCAGTGGGCATCTTGCTTTGAAATAGGAGGTATTGAAAAATCCCACTACTTCGGTTGAGGAGTTGCAGAGGCGACCATCGAGGCTCTTATCATCTTATCCTCTACAGTCTGGTCTTAGATCTTTTCTAGAGGGCTTATTTCTTCTCTCACCCTGAGCTACTTTTCAACCTTCCCTAGAGGTGCATTATAAAGGTGAATGGGTTTCCAAAAGGGAAAGCGCCCATGCCATCGTCGATGTCCTTTTGAGGATGGCCGGTGAGTGTCATAAGATAGGGAGTCTCACATTCTTCATCGAGGATTGCATCGACTCAAAGTTTGGCTTGTGCCTCGAGGGGCGTTGGTTGGGCCTGAGCTTTATATTTCTTCTTTTTTGTTGTAACGAGCTTCACTCGATGTAATGAGTTTTCTGTAATGTATATGAACCTTCTAAAGGAAGTATTTCTTTCACTAATGCTCTCTTTGGGGTCCCATCTAACACTTCTCCTTTATTTTTTGGGATGAGTCGACTCTTCTCTGGTAGTTGTCGTTGGCTTCTACTGGCAGCATAGGATCTCCAAGGGGTCAATCTCTGTTAGCTTCAGTGGGTCATGTGGCTATAGTGGCCCACCTATGGCTACAGTGGACCATGATAAATTTTTTGAGGGGTGATTCCGATTGGCTATAGTGGGTCATCCGTGGTTACAGTAGGCCATATTGGATTTTTTAAAAATTTACTTCGGTTGGCTATAGTGGGCTACTTGTGGCTATAGTGGGTAATGTTGGATTTTTCAAGGATTTATTTCAGTTAGCTATAGTGGACCATATGGCTACAGTGGACTACGTTAGATTTTTTGAAGACTTGCCTCGGTTGGGTATAGTAGGTCATGTGGCTACAATGGGCCATCCGTGGTTATAGTGGGCCATCTCAGCTATAATGGGTCGTGTGGCTATAGTGAGCTATTCGTGACTATAGTGGATCATGTTGATAGCTATAGTAGGCCATATCGACTATAGTGAGCCATCCACGGCTACAATGGGCCACATTGATGGCTACTGTAAATCGTGTGGCTACAATGGGCCATCGTGACTACAATGGGCCACATTGATGACTACAGTATATCACGTAAGCCTTTCGAGGCTACTTTCGAGTATACCATCGCTGGGGCTGCACCTCGTTGGACATGTCCTTGGTTCTAGCCTTTCCTCTTTTGGGTTGGCTAGTAATTTTATCCTTCAGACAATATTGTAAAATAGAGTATCATATAAATTTTTATTATAAGGGAAAATCATATATACATTATAATTGGCTGTCATCGACAATGCGATGATGGTGCCATTAACTTTCCTTAAAAATTAGAAAGGAGAGTGATGTCCCCCCCAAGACGCCATTTCCTTCCTTTCTCTAATTTTATCTTCTGCCCCCAATGCCTCCGGTTGAGGTGGAGATAGCATTGATGATGCTGATCGTTGGTCGGTTATTATTGTTCTCCTTATCGAAGGCTTGATTTTGCTGCTTCCACACACACATATTTGCTGAGGTAACTATTGCAGATTAAAGCCTCAATCTCATTTTTGAGCTGGTGGCACTCCTTGGTGTCATGGTCGTGGTCACGATGGAAGCAACAGTACCTCTTTTTTATTTTTGAAAAAACTATAACACTTTTTCATTCAAATTATTTATATATTTTATTTTATCTATACTATTAATCCTATACCATTAAGTTTTATTACTAATATTTAATTTTAGTACATAATTTTCATAGTTATAATTAAATAGTTAGAATTATCTTTTTTTTCTCTATTTATATTTATTATTTTTAATTAACTACTTATATAAAATTAATTAGCTATTTTTAAATTAAATTATAATTAATTAATTATTTTTATAATTAATATATATAAATTAATTCATTAATTATTAATATAAAAATCATTTATTTAATTCAATTAAGTTAAAAATAAATATTTATATAATTTTTTATTTAATTATAAATTATAAAAATATAAGTTTATATGTTGGTTACTTATTTAGTATAAATAAGTGCCATAAGTTGATATCAATAATTTTTGATCAAAGATTAATTTAATAAAAATATTATACAAATATCATTCATTCACCCTTTCATTTCTCTTGCACGAAATAGAAGACAAAATTATTCCTCTTCTTCATCCATTCTTCCTTCGTTATCTATTTTGTCTCCAATCCATTCCTCGTACCAAAGAGAAGATAAGAGATCAGGATTATAAAGGCGTCTGTTACACGACAAACCAAGAGAAAAAAAAAACATCTTTCATTGAATAGTAAAACTATCTAATGGACCTCCTGAACCATTAGAACGATGATGATAACTTTTCCATGGTCATTAGTATTGCTCTAAAGAAAAATATTTTATGCACTACTCGTGACGTAGAAAATCTGACATAGTGCACCACTTCATCCTATTAGACACCGCTTTTCAATACACATTTAATGCTCGTAGTTTTGCTTTTTCATTTAAAATTTTGAATGACAAAAATATTTTTCTGTTTTGATAAAATTATGATATTTAAGATGAAAATTATGATATTATGAGTCAAAATTATGATATCATGTGACAGGATGTCATAATTTTGATCCACAATATCATAATTTTCATCTTAAATGTCATAATTTTATCAAAACATTATTTTTGTCATTCAAAATTTTATAAAAACGATAATTTTACTGGATGAAAATGTTCTTCTGTTGTGATAATTTTGACGTAAAATATCATAATTTTTACTTTAAATATCATAATTTTATCAAAATAGAGAGATATTTTTATCATTTTAAATTTTAAATAAAAATAAATTATAAATATTAAATATATATTAAATATATATTAAAAAATAATTTAATAGAATAAAAACAGATTTTTTACGTTGGAGGCAGCGCACAAAGAATTTCTCTTGCTCGATGCTGTCCAGCCCAAGAAGCAAACCACCGCGTAAACAACCTGGCGGGCCGCTCCAAGTTAGTTCAACCCTATGGTGCCCGTGCTTGTGAGCTTCGCATTTGTAGGGGAACATGGAGGGAAGCGACGTTCTCGCACACTACTCCCGGAACAGTTTCTTTTCTCCCATTCCATCCTCCGCACCCCCGCTTGAATTGGGGATGGAGACCTCGCCCCGAAACCTCGAAATAAGCGCGCTCCTGCACCAGACGGTTTCCTCCCTCCCCATCCTCCGCCCTTCGCATCGGATCGCGGACCGACGACGTTGCCTCTCTTTCGGTCTCCCTTTCTCCGCATGCGCGCAGTTAGGTTTGGAAAGCTGGAATTTTGAGCCTCGGTTTGGATTTCTGTGAAGGATTGCTTCTTTGGAACGTGATGAGGTTACTGTGAGGGAAATCGATTGGAAAGAGCCCCAGTACCTTCAGTAGTAGAGATGGCATCACCTGTCAAGTTCTTGTTTGCTCTTCTGATTCTTTGCGCCGTGGGATGGGCCATAGCCTTGTAAGTTTTTTAAAAGCATCTTATTTTTCACTTCAAAACCTCATAAAATTCTTCCACCTTGGTCTAATTTGGATTCTAGGCTACAAAAATTGTTGCTTTTTTTTTGGGTGAACTTTTGTTACACTACGAAGAAACAAGGAAAAAGTTGAGTTTTCCCCCCTCTTCCTCAAAACCTAATTCGTAAAAGATATTTCCTGGGCTTTGTAGCTCCGTAGTTAGAAGAATATACAGATAATGCTGTTGATTTGAGCTTTTAACTTCAAGCTATTGTTCGATGATACCAGCGCTAATCATGTTCCAAGGCACGGGAATCACTTTCTTGTCCGTTCTGATTAGTTCGGATTTGAGTAGGATCGGTTCTTTCCTACATGCATGGAACCGCGGCGTTGGACCCAAGTCAAAATGGTGATGGTGAGTCATTGGAGTACTTGAGTTTCGGACTTACAGTGCACTTTCTGCCAAACATATGATTAGGAGTGGTCATATCTGCACGATCTGGACTTATAGTGAAGGAAAGAAAAAACCGTATCATTTGCCCTTGAAAACCATCAAGTTTGCAGATGCTAAGTTCTCCTAGTTTATGTTTGCATAGATTAGAGAAGCTACAGGAGTGAACCCTAGGTGAAGAGTTCTGATGCATGACAAAGATTCCGAGATTACTGCTGTAAGCTGTAGGAGACTGGACCTCTTGCTGACTTTGTGTAGATGACAGATATCAAGAGGATAGCTCAGAAACCAATTGAGCTATTGACACAGACATAGAGACCTTAACAGGTACAAGTAGTGCCTATAAAAGAATTGAATTTTGAAGCTCAAGTGGTCTTGATGTTTTCTCTACCAAATTAAAATTGGGTAAAATTTCATGTGAAAGTGTGAGATCAGTTGATGATAGTTTATGTGCTTAGGTATCATATAATGTTAGCCTTGTTGGAGGAAAGGGATATACTCAGTATTTACTCTATCCCACCAATGAATTAAAGTTCCCATTGGCACAAACTGGCATGTAGCTAGCGCCTTATTGACAAGCAGCATGTCTGCATGTCCCCTCTTGGCTGTGATGTGTCATTGCATGAAAAGCATTGACATGACATGATATTGAATTGCGTCGGTGGTTATGACTTAAAACATAGTTAATACATGCCCATTGTTGGAGATTTTCTGGAAGACCATCTTTGGTGCAACATTGTATGGATGACTATGATTTACATCCTACTAGGATAGTGATAGATATTTGACAAGGGATATGCACAATGATGTGATAGAAGTAGAACACAATTTTCTTTACACTGAAATAACCAAACTATGTTTGTTGTCGTTGGGGAGTCGAGCTGGCTCAAGCCACTGAGTTGGAGCTGAAAGAGAGTGATGCTGCGGGACAGCTGGTCGAGACCTTCGAAGTTGGGCACTGGCATCGGATTCTCGGTCAGTCAGCTGAGTCAGATCTTGCAAAACCACAAAAATAAAAAAATTCTCACACTGGGGGTTTCTCCATGGATGGACCTTCTGATGCCTAAGTCAGTCTCCCGCAAAAGTAAATAGAAAAGATCCGAGCTATAGATAGAGATGTATGGTGGTGTCGAGTATAAAATATGGAAGATCAATATAGGATAAAAGAGAATGAAAGATGGAGAATGCCATTTAGAGAATGGAGATCTCGGAGGTGGAGTAGGGAGAACTCGGAGTTCTGTGGAGTTGGATTCCAGTTCGTATGGAGTTTGTCTTTGTGAGCGGGCATGCGAAGTAAGTATTTATTTATCCGGAGTGTCTCGAAAAGTAGAGTTTTATAGACGAAGATGGATACATGTTGTCTTTTGGAATGTACACCATCCACTGGAGAGTAGTGATTGTGGAGACTTGCTCTGGTTGTTAAGGAATGACGGTTTGCACATTCAAGAGTTGTTGAGATTATGGATCTCGCTTCGTAGAGAGGAAGTGGAGCAGCGAGCGGGCAAACCATCTATCGTCTTGCAGGCAGAAAGCTCTAGAACTCCTCCAACATGATTGTAAAAGTCCACATGGCAGAAACTGGCCGATTGCTCTGTCATCTTCTACAAGGATATGTATTGGGCTATCATTGGATCACCAGCACCACGATGGATGGTCCATCCTAGGGTGTATCACTTGTCCCCACTTCCAAGACTAAGGCATCTTTTTGGCTCGGGCGAAGCAAGTAGAGAGAGTTCCTATGTTTGCTATAGCATTGGCAGTCATGATGGATGTTGAGGCTTCGGACTCTAAATCTCTGAGATTGATACTGATAAGAGTCTTCGAAATGAGGTTATGTCGAGGCATATCCTTTAATTGTTGCAGGCTTGATTTCAATGCTTTGACTGGAGCACTGGACGAGGGAGGGAGCTTTGACGTCATGCGCTGCCTGAGCTGTACCTCAAAGGGCCATAGGTTGGATGTGCGCATTTATGGGAGATGTGCGCTCGCCTCCACTTTCTGAAAGGACATTATGAAGTGCGGATTTTCCAGCACAATGATTGGATATTTTGATAGTGCCAATTTGGAAGGTGTTTCGATATCCAACGAGGTGCCGACATGCGTAAGACAATTGGACCATCATTTGAATTGCCACTATCATCAAGCGGTGCTAAAAATGGTATAGGAGAGGTGGATACCACTCACCTTGCCTCTCACTTGCAAGGATGGAGTTGATCTAGCTGGATAGAGGAGCATTGTGGTAGTCGTCATCGTCAGTCATCTTCTTTCCTTGGTCTAGGATTTTCGGTAGGTTTGTCTTCTTTGTTGTCTTTCTTCCCCTTGATCCTTTCTTTTTTATTCATCTCCATGGCTTCTCCTCTACAAAAATCAATAGGATAGGGACCCATTGATCTGAGGTCTCTTGCCCATGCTTCTGAGGATTTTGCCTAGATGCACCTGGGGTTCATCTGATGCGTAGTCGTTGATAGCACCAAAAATAACTCTACTCACTACGTAGGTAGGATGAGTCGAGATCGTATCCTCAGGGACCTTGGGCTAAGTTGAGATTGCAAGGTAAAAGAAAGAAGCGTTGTTTTTGATTTAGAAAATAAATTATCGTAAAATTGAGGTAATTAAAAAAAATAAAGAGCTCGGAAGTTTTGAATTAATTTGCACTAGCAGAGTTGTATCTCTTTTTTTAACTAAATAGATGTGATTAATCTTAGGAAAAATACCTGTCTTTCCTCGGCACGCTCCGTACCCGTAGATCACGGCACGTCTCCGGAAAGTACTAGGTAACCAACTCTTCTTTCCTCGGCACGCCCCGTATCCGTAGATCACGACGCGTCTCCGGAAAGTAAAAGTTGTTCCTAATATTAATCTAACAAGAAAGCATAAATAAAAGCATATGATAGGGAGCAAATAAAGAACTCATGACAATTTAAATAAAAAGCATAATCTTTATTGCATATAAAGAAATACAGGAAAGTTTAGAACAATAAACCATCTCTGTGTCGTTACAAAATTTCTTCTCCACTCCCGAGACTGCTAGCCTAGCTGCTCATGAAGTAGTCCCTTTCTATTCCTCTATGCAAGGCTCTAGAAGAATTTCTGGGCTCCCCCTCCAATGAGAGTACAAAAGTCTTTTTATAGGTGTTAGGAGGGAGGAGTTTTACATGATTTTCCGATGTGGGACTAAAAAAATACAAATCTTTCAAAACATTTCTAAATATTATTTTTTTCCTTATTTTGAACTTGTCTGCAGTGCGCCCACACCCGCGTCAGCGCCCGTCCCGCGTCCACGCCCGTGCCCGTTCCCGCACGTCCACGCCGCGTCCCGTTCCGCACGTCCACGCCGCGTCCCTGCGTCCACGCCCGCGTCCACGCGCCAGTTTTCTTTTGTTTTGAATCAATGTGAAACCGCCCAAACTTTTGAATCCACGTGAAACCGCCCAGCCTTTGAATTCACGTGAATCTTTCTTTCTTTTTTTTTATATATTCCAAAAAGAAACAAAAGTTCCTTCATAATGACATCTATATCCTTTTTGGATTCCTTGCATAGTATCTTCATTTTCTATAATACCGGATGCATCTTTCTTTTATTTTAATTTTATTTTAAGTCCAATTTTCTTCAAACTTGAGTCTTTTTGATCTATGAATTGGACTCTTTGTATCGGCGATCACCTTTCCTGTAAAACATAGAAAGAAACATTAAATTCTTAATAAATAAGATAAATTAAATATAATTTTTTAATTTAAAATACTTAACTTAAGTGTTTATCATCATCACAATTTGGACACCATTAAATCTATCTTGGAGGAAGATGATCTAGGCAGATCTGGAAGGAGTACGGGATCCCGGATAGTATAGTTCTTGAAGTGCCTAATATCTTTGGCAGGATGACTTCTTATTAAGGGAGCCTTACACGAGGAGGCTCTAAAGGCCAGCTTCCCCACCCAACTCATCCCCAATGCCTCGTAGATGATAGTTGGGGACAAAAGATAGTTAAGCATTATATCCTTGTCTTGGGCAAGGATTGGCCACGGTGATAGCGAGCGCAATAACATACATGGCTGCAAGGAGAGGAGAGAGCGAGAGAGTGGTGTGATCTCATGAGGGCTGGTGGGGAAGGTTATATAGCTATTGAAGTTGTTGGATTTGGAGGAGTCATCCCCCTCCATCTTGAACAGGGGCTTTGCCCAGACTGAAAGCAGGAGTAGGCTGTTCTGGGCATCACTTCGACACTAGGCCGCGAGCCAAAGGCAGGGCCACGTCCAAAACCCTCCAAGCCGGTCAATGGACCAGTCGACTAGGCCTATATCAGGTTAGGCCGCCTATAGGTTGGGCCTCCTAGTGGTACCCATGCTGGTTTTCCATTGGAATGGTATGGTACTGCTGGTATTGTCCTGTTCCGACAGCATTTGATTCCTTGCTTTATATTCTTGGTCCACATTTTATTTGAAACAATACTTTCTCAATTTACCAATTAAATCACGAAACAAGGTATGCAAAAAAGGAAAAAAAACTTCTGCGAACTTATTTCTTTGGTGTATGGATTTGCTACTTTACTTATTAAAGAATTATAGTAAAGACAGGATGATTTTGACCTTCAAATCCTTGCTTCCTCTGAGGAGATTGAACCACACATTTGGGGCTCTGATAAATGATGCAAGAGGAAGTGGTAGCTATCATTATCATCTGACCCTCACTAAAACATCAGATAGTATCAATGACTTGAAACATTATGATCATGACTTATTAGAATTTTTAGCATGCATTTGTTATCAAATGGTGGTTGTTAAGTGTTCTATGCGGTCAATGACAATAGGTCACCTCATATGGTAGTTCCAAAAACCAGACCATGGCAAAAGCGTATCGTACCATGCTTGGCCATGATATCCACAGAGCTGTAATTATTCCTGGAATCCTCTTGTAAAGGATGCATATAGTCTTTTTCATATTCTCTATATTTCAGCAAACAATGCAGTTTTCAACAAATACAATGACGATCATGCCCCTAAATTTTCTCTTCTTAACCATTATCTGCTATTTTTGAACTTAAGCAAGCCTGTCGTGATGACAATTCGTTCATAACTTGACAGTGTTTGATCAATCAACCTTGAGTATAAATGGTACATATTTATTGCTTATATAGTAATTACTAGCCACAAGAAATATTGCACTGTATTACCCTGCTTCCATTTATTTTGACCTGTATCTGTAATCCAACTTGATGTCTGGTTAGCATGTTTCTTCTTAGAAGTTATGTTCCTATGAGTGTTTTGCTTTCCTTAGAAAATCAGAACATATACCCTTTTAATCTAACCTTTAGTAATGCTTCTTATTTCAGATTTGCTGCCAGGTTGTTAGCTTGGTTTCTGAGCCGGATAATGGGTGCATCTGTTGGTTTTCAGGTTGCTGGATGCCATTGTTTAAGGGATATTACTGTGACACTCAGAAAGGTTTCCCACTAAAACTATCAAACTACTCCAGGAAAGACAATATTATTGTATATGATTACTGTATCCATTTATAGCACTCAGTTTTAGATACTTGTAGTCATTTTAACAGAATCTTCTAGGGGAAATGGATCATATTGTTGATACATAGCTCTATGAAATTCCATCATTCTCAAGTTCATATCTCAACTTAAAACTAAAAGCTTTATGGATGTGCACATACACTGAATAGGTGCAGAACAAGAAAAAGTGCAAGTTTATTAGCATTGAGCTCTTCTTTATTCTTGAGGAATAGGTCCTTCCTTTACAAGTTGCTACATAGATTATGGTCCGGTGCTAGAATGGTGCTACAGGCCCTTTATACAAACAAAATCTAAAACAAAGGCAGATCAAATATGTTATTGATGTAAAATTATCATTAAAAATACTTTTCATAAATAATAATATGTACATTTGTAGTAGTGTACTAGATTCACCTGTTTACATATTCATGTGTGTACTGATATGTGTCTATCGAATATTATAGTGTGAAAGCCTTCATCTTTTGTTGCATGGCCATGCATGGCCACAGATGCCATTACTTGAATTATAACATGATTTTCTTAGACTGTATGACTGACTCAAGTCACTCTATACATTTCCTCTCTCCACAAGTTCTTACATGCTTACAGCTTAGTTCTTGTTTTGTCTTTAGGAGTGACAAACAAGACAAGTGTAATACCCAAAAGACTGAATGTATCAATGGAGTTGCCGAAAAGTAGGAGGATCTTTGATCAGACAGCTGATGACAGCCATGAGCCATCCATGCTTCTCTCACATGTTAGCTCATGCCAACATGAGTAATTCAGGCTCCTTGGGCCAAACAACTGAACCCATGTCTTCACTCTCCACAATTCTACAAATACTATTACTTCCATCTTATTTCAATATCTCCCTCTTCTCTTTTCAATGTACAGTAAAAAGGTCCTCTGAAAAGTGGGATTATTTGACAAGTTACATAAGTAGTAAAAAAGATCAATAATGAGTGAGGTTGTAGCAATCCATTCTTCCTCTCACTTGGGTAAATGTATTTTAAATATACTTAAAGGAGTTGAATAACATTTTTTATGTCCACGTCATGCATCTCTGTTATCTTCTTTCCACAGCTGAATCTTTTCAACTGGTAATGAGTGAACTGTGACTTTATCTTATGCCACACATACAAAATCAAAAAGATTACTAGCAAGATCACTTTTATGAGTCCTTCGTTGCCATTTGTTGCATGGAATGCATGATAAATACACATTTACTCTGTTGACTTAATGGTTTTTTCATAAATGTATTTGGCAATATAATTGAAAATCCATGTGCTTCTATGCAGAAAAAAACATTTACATTGACAATTTGTCAATGCTTTTTATAGTAGTAATGAATAGTCATTTTAAGTTTTATATTTTTGTTGTATTTTATATGTGGTGCACATGCCAGTGATGAAAATCTGTTCTATTTTTCAGGGTGCTGTTGAATATCTATCCATTGGTGAAATTAAAATTGTAGTTATCTTTGTCTCTTGGAGTCCAAAGTTGCAATTCTTAATAAGTGATGTGGAAATTGTTTTAAGGCCTACTGCAAAAAGCATTAAGAAGAGTAAACCTAAAAGATCACGTTCGGCAGGAAGAGGAAGGTGGATGATCTTGACTAACATGACAAGATTTTTATCGGTTTCTGTGAGGGAACTAATTTTGAAGGTTTGTTTTTGCTTATGAAACGGGATCTTGTTGAAAAATGCATGCCATCTCTTATATATTAATAACATGGTTTGCCCGGTGCCACAACCGAAATGCATCATCTAAGCATGCTACTGCACATGATAGAGTTGGTCCATTCAAATAAAACTCTCCACAGAGTCTTAGTAAGAAAAATTGAAAAATTCCCATGCTCTGCTGATTGTACTTTTTGCACTTTTTTCTTGAATTTTGCTTTCGTTGTCTTGTTCTCATGAGGAATGTGAAAAACAAAGGATCCACATTTTTCAGGATTCCTGTTATGTACTGTTCTCCTCATATGTGACCCACTAAAGGCATTGATATTTATTTATTTTTCCCTCCTCATCAACCGCATGGTCCTTGCTCTGTGGCCTTTTTCCAAACAATTCTGAATAGCTTCCTAGCCTGATTTTACTATAATGTTGTTTCAATTTTTAATATTTCAGCCAGGAATCTGATTTGATTTTAGGTGCAGTTTTGAAGTTGTGCATTTGTGTTTGCCAGGTGATATCTTCCTCTTTACATCACAAACATTGGGATTGGTAAGATCTAAGATGTTATTCGTTTGGGATAATTTCTTGTTGTTGTCAGAGGTTTAATTGGTATCTTTTGATTTGGTGTTGCCCAAAACCGGGGTGCATACTGCGTACTGCCCAATTTTGGGTTGTACCATGATAGAAAGTGAGAAAAAGAGCTTGGGAGCTATGTTGATATGGGGTGCATATCGTACCACACTAACATGTACCACATCAAACCAGCAATATACTGGTATGATACCCTATATCAAGATTGTTGACCTTACTAAAACCTTCCTGGTTTTGCACCGGTTCGGTATGTTTTGCCGTAAACCAGGTAATTTAGGACAGTTTGATGATAACTTGGTCCAGCTGTTGGATAGTAAGTTACAATTGATTAAGATCCTAACTTTCCAATAATAGACATTTTCTTTGATTCTCCTTTTCATTGCTCATCTTTATTCTGTTTTGGATAACTCCATCCATTTGAAAGGTTATTAGCAAGCCTTCTAATGGCATACACCTCTTTCTTAGGTTCAACGCACACTTTTCATGGTCTACGCTACAACTTGTACTGTTTGCTATGGTTTATGCTTATATATTTGATAATGGATGCTTTTGCTATGTAAGTCCTTGTCATTTGACCTCCTAAACATTTATAATCAAAACCCTAGAATCACAAAAATGACAATTACATGACTTATGTGACGAGAGGAAGATATTCTCCAAGGTGAAATGAAGTTATACCATCATTGATCATGTGATCCTCTTTGAAATCCATGTCAAGAGCACTCAATTCTTCCTTAAAAATCTTTATCAACTCAAAGAAGTATGTCACATGCAAGCAGATTAACAAGTCATTCTACTTAATTGATACGACAATCCTAGTCAATATGTTTATCAACATCAAGAGTAACTAGCACACCCTCCTTTTGCTTTTGTAGTTTTCCATGTGAAGTAGGTAAAGATGTAAACATTTATTACTTTAGCTAGAAGAAATATAATTTGAGTAAGAGGCCTCTTTATGATGTGATCCTACTTCATCTTTATTAGCATTAGGAAATTGTTCTAGAAACCTACCATAATGGTGACATGATTCATGCTCAGGCAAAAGAAACAATTGGACACAAATTTTGTAGGCCAAGAAAGTGCCTACAGGTAAGAGATTTGCTTGATAATTGGAAAAAATTTCTTAATAAATGGGAATGAAAAGTTAGAGTAAATGATATAAAGACTAAGAAGGTCTTAACTAAGGTTGGCCGAACTGGTACTGGGACCCATACCTGTCAGCCACGGGGATGGTACGATAAGGTGTGCCAGTTCAGATCCAGTATGCCAATTTCTTTTTTTTTTGAGTTTTCTTTTTTTTAGGCCCTCATATTCCTTGATCAATTTTTTTTTTTGTTTCTTGAATGATTTTTAGCCTAAATTAATATTTATTGATGTTTTTCGGTATTTACATCATTCCAGTGCATCCTAAACGATGCTTCTTGATGTTTTTAAGCGATCTTTCTATGTTGGCATGACCTTACCTGAAATAAATTAAAAGAGATGCTCTACGTGGATCTTAAGTCTTGGAAGGTGGAAGCCAATGGTGGTGGTGGTAGGTTTGTAAAAGGTGTCGTTATCTATAAGGATGATTTAATGGCAACAAACTAAATGATGTTTGTTAATGTTTTTGAGTGATCTTTTGCATCAACGTGGCAATACCTGTAGTAAATTAAAATAGCTACCCTACGTGGATCCCAAGTCTTGGAAGGTGGAAGCCAACTATGGTGGTGGGTTTGTGAAAGGTGTCATGATCTATAAGGATGATTTAACAGTAGTACCAATGTCCGTAATCTTGATGAATCCTCATATGCACAAATCATTTAATAAGATACAATACATAAAATGATACAATCATTGCTTGTATTTAAAATATATATATACCGAGATCTAAAATGTCTTCAAGTGTCGATGTTACTCATAGATGTTCGGATTGTTTGCATAGTTAGGAGGCACATCAGCCCGTCTCTCTAGCCAAGTGCCATTGTAGTCCTATATGCTCGTCTTATAAGGTTGCACATTGGATTATAACTAATTTCAGATCTCTTACTAAAGCTCTAGCTTTGAGAGGTGTCCTCCAACTAATAATATAGCTATGGACGGGCCCATCTGAATATGTAGGTGATAAAATCCAATCTATAAAATACTCCAGACTACATAGGATAGTAGCCACTGGAAGATATCTTGAACGCATCATACCCATATCTGTATAGAACTATAGATCATAAGTTGCTTGTCGCTGCAGGTAATAGGATCTAGTATACGACAAGTGAACCTGATATGTCCATAGATCCTACTCCATGTATGAGATCATCTACAATTGCATTGTGTCCTAAACGATCTCGAGGAGCTCGTCTCTTATATGCAATCGTATCTGTACGGGCTCTACTAGCTTGTGTATTGTGGTCTCTATTCCATGTGGCATGCATAAATTAGGGCTTACTGGTTAATCAAAGATCACCCGCTACTATATCTCATAAATGATGGTCTCATATCCTCCACTCCATCCTTGGCCATTAGATATGTGACCATCAGAACTGTCATCGCTGCTCTTTCTAGTCTCTGAATTTGAGTGAACTAACTTCTTTACTTTCGTGATTGGGATTGCAACTGCCTTTTCTATTCGTTTGAGGCCGTGCTGAGCAGTTGCCAACCTTTCCAACCCTTTCCTCGTGCCCCTCTCTAGCTGGCTATGTTATGAGGATAGATATCGTCCTGTTGTTTGAGATGACCGAATAGCATGTTGGCCTCATCTAAGCATCTCTCGATCATATTTCTAGGAGAATGTCTCGGATATGGAGTCACATAATCAATGGCACCTCAATGATCCCTTTGGCTATGGCTGATCAGCTGGAAGCCAGCATGGAATATTACGATCTGTCCATTGCTCTGCATCCACCCTAGTCTCGTTACCTATAAAAATTGCCCAATCATGGAGGCGATCTTGGCTCATCAAGCTCTGACTCTTACTGCTAACCCACAAGCCATCCAATTATGGGATCTTCGTCATCCTGAACAAAAGCATTCGCATCGGATTCATGTATGTTAGCTCAACTTCCTCCTGAATACATTTCAGCCTCAACCTCAGATTGTAATGACCATATACATTTCAGTTAGTTGCAAACTTATTATCCAGCAGCCTTAATACCAATTGGTAAATTGTTCACCTTATTTCAAATCCTGGAATGGATTTATATGATTTTCTTGTTGCTTTTGCTTTTAAGGAGTTGATATCCTATGTTTATTGAACTAAATGTATCAGTTGAGCTTATCATAAGATTTGCTCTCTTCCTATGTAAGCTCCATATAAGGAGCAAGATTTTATGTCCTGGGGGCTGGGGGTGTCCCAGCCATTTCATCCCTTTTTTATGAGAAAATGGGACTGGGATGGGATTGGGACTCTGAAGCCCATCCATATAGGGTAAGAAGAAAAAAGAGGAAAGAAAGGAGGATGAAAAAAGGGAAAAAATGAAAGGAAAAAAGCAGAAAAATGAAAGAAAGAAAGGAGGGGAGAAGAAAAAGAAAGGAAGGAAAGAAGGAAGAAAGGAAATAGAAAGAAGAAAAAAAAAGGAAAAAAGAAAGAAAGAAAGGGATCAGAAAAGAAAGAAAAAAGGAAAGGAAGGAAGGTAGAAGAAAAAGAAAGAAAAAAAGAAAGACAAAAAAGGACAAAAAAGAAGGAAAGCAAAGAAAGAAGAAGGGGAGAGAGATGGAGGATATCTATCGGGTTGGTTGTCAGGATGGGACGGGATGGGGGGGCATCCCATTCCATGGAGATACCAGGACATCTCTGTCCCACATGATTTAAAACCTTGATAAGGAGCCAATTTAATTTCTAGAGGTTAGAGAGTTTTGATATCTGATTGTTTCTATATAACAAGCGCTGAGCTATAACTGGATAATTTCTGTCAGGTGAATGAGGAACCAAATCTTCTTTTCTCCTGATATCTGTTCCTGATATCTATTTACCTTGGAACTCATCTTCTACTCTCTTCCATTTAATGTTTTTAGAGCTCTTCATAAATTGATGTCATATTGGTTATATTCCTTAAAGGGAAAGCAATTTCATTCCTTTGAGACATGTTTCAACTTAGGGAGTTCCTATTCTTCAGAGCAAGTTAATTCCTCGGAGATGAGTCAAGTCTTCTGTCTTTCTAAGTCATGAAACGAAGAGGTTGGAGGAAATGAGAGATTACAAATAGCATAACTAATGGTTGGAGGATATTGGGTGACATTTTACTTCTCTATAGAACAATTAAAAAAAAAAAAGAAGAATTGGATGAGAACTGTGTAGAGCTCTTTATTTTGATGAAATTATACTCAAGATTCTAATAAGTTCACTTCCAATAGATAAAATGGAGGTAACCTTATTTTCGTTTCTAAATTTCCTAATGCTGATAAAGATGAAGTAGGATCACATCACAAAGAGGCCTCTGGTGTTCAATGTTTCGTGGCAAGCTCCACTGCCTAACGATGCATTGTTCTAGGATTTGATGCAGATTTAAAGCACTGAGTATGAGTTTGGAGCCAATCACGAAATGTTCTAAATTTTTTTTGGCTCAAATATTCATCTAGAAAGCCAAATGACACTCATATGGTATAAAAGCTTTCAAATTAAAATTTAGATTTCAAAATAAATCTGCAATCAAATTGTGCAATTGAGAAACATGTTTAGATTCCAGAAAAAATAATATTTTTTCCCTATTAGACAAGCGGGAAGTCTAGATGAGGAAGATCCATGATATCATAAGAAGACTAGATGAGTTCATGGAACCAACAAGCTTTTAGGGGAAGTGATTGTTCTCAGTAATTCTTTGGTGAAGGGAATGTGACTTCATTACAATTTAAGGTTCCATGGCATCTTGACTTAAAAGTACAGGATACATCAGTAGAATCAGCTGTTGGGCAGATGGATAGCTATTGTGCAAAATTATGCAGCCAGAGTTTGTAATATTGAAAGTAATTACTGGAAAGTCATCATAATCTGCATCCCTGCAACCAAATATTTTACTACAGGAATCACCATTTATGCTGCAACCAGCTATGTCTCTTCACAGGGAAGGAGTTTACTTTTGGGTTGTTAGTTTATGCTGCAATGACCATTTATGCTGAAATCATTTATGCCGCCCTTCAGAATGTTCCAATTTAAGATTTCTATTGGCTAAACTGAGATGTAGTTTACTTGTGGTTTGTTAGTTTCATGTTCTTTTTTCATTGGCTTGTGCATATTTCTTTAGAAATTCATTTTGCACATTTCTGGTTTAGCTGTTCGTTTCTGTATAGGAATGCCAATCCTCTTCCACTGTTCCCGTCATTAATGACTCTGTGCTTTTGAAGTTTAAATAGTCTCTATGCATTGGTCACTTGGTTTGTTATTTTATGTAACCTTATTTGAATGCCGTAGGCACCAAAAGCTGCCACTGTAGTCAAGGATCTGAAAGTGGGCGTATCTAAAAATGAGGCATCAAATTCTGTCCTTGATGTTAAGCTGCACCTTATATCTTTTCTTGTGCAAACATGTGATTCACAGCTTAGTTTTGACCAGTCATCCAGTTTTTACCAAGGCAGCTGTTTGGTCCCTGGGCAGACATGTTCATCTTTGCTGGACATGAAGTGTGCTCCTTTTGTGTGTGAGGATTTCTTAATCACTTGTGGATTTGGTCATCACAGGTCATTTTTTTCTTCCCACTAAAAGTTATGGATTTTGTATTCTACAATTGATTTTTGTATGAAATGATTATGCATTTCTTTAAGACAATTATATAACTATTTCTAAAAATCTTTATGCTTTATAACTCACATCAAGATTAATGAATGATGACTATAGGGTGCCAAACCTTTGAAGCAATACCTGGTTAGACTTCAAGTAGCCATTTAGTCCAATTTACTATTTAAATGTTTGATTCAATTGAAACATAATGTGTGCAACATATGGTGCATACAATCATGAAGTACTAAATTAGTACCCAGCATGTGATATATTGTCGTAATGATCAATTGGTTGTATTTTATTTCTAGCATATTTAATGTGGAATTGCAAAACCTATTGTAGGGATGGCAATAGGTCAGGCATGGGTCGGGTCAGCCAATATCCATACCCATCTCATAATTAAAAACTCCATAGCCATACCCACCCTGTACCTATCTCGGGTCAAGTCGAATACATGTGAACATTGTCAAATAATTATGATTTGAAAGGAAGATATACAGTAAGGCTACATTGGGTTGGGTTCGGGGCGGGGAATACCATTACTATATCCAACCTGAACCTACTTCAGGTTTTTTTTCTATAACACATACCTACCTTATTTTAGTCGGGTTGGGTCGGATCGGGTCAGGTACCTAGCGGGTCGGCTAAAATTGCCATCCTTAATCTATTGCACCTGAATACAACTGCAGATCACAGTCTAAATTCTAATCTGATAGCAACCTATGCTAGTAGTGCAATCAGTGGAGATGATTTCTACCTTGTTCCTGGCAGTCCTATTGGTGAATATTGTGACTCTTTCCTCCCTCCCTCCCTCTTTCTCTCTCTGTCTCTCTCGTGTATTCTCTTTTTGAATTTTCTCATTGTTTAATAGTTAGTTCTTTCTTCAATTGTAAACTACAGTAATCACAACTTGTTTTTGTTCCCCCCTCCTCTTCTTCCTTTTCTTCTATTCGAGGGCTGATTTGGTTGATGAGAATAGGAGGGAGGAAGTGTACTAAATGGGAAAATGAAGGAACTCCTCTTATTTGTTGGAGATTTTAAAGGAGAGAGATTGGAAAGTGGCATTCCCATGAGAATAAACTTCTATGTTTCATCAGAAAGAAAAACCTATGCAGGACATAGGTTTTTGGTATTCCCATGGGAAGGAAATTGGGTTCTTTTTCTCCCAAAGATACCCTTAAAGCCGTGAATAGAATAGGATGAGGTCTTTTCCCTTGTTAAGGATATAATAGGTAGTTTACACAACTTTTCCAGAAAAGTAGATGCTCAACCAAGCATAAGAGTTAAGACACTCTAGAATGTATTGCTTTCCCATAGTCAATAAAATATGTCAAAACCACTTTTCCAGACATCATATTCCTAGAAATCAACTTCTTGGAAAAAATATTCCAATGAGAAAATTTTCTTCCTGCAAACCAAATAAGCACTTTGGCCTTGTTTGAGATTGCTATTGCCACTTGGCAGTAGAGCTTTTAGAATATTTGAAAATAGAGCTTTCAAAAAGTAGAGCTTTTGAAAGTAGAATTTTTACAAAAAGCTATTTGCTGTTTGGTAAGCACATTTATAAAGTATTGTGCAACTTTCACATATATTTGGTAACTAAAATAAGATAGTACTTTTGATAAAATGACAATAAAAGATACTGTATGGTATTATATAGTGGAGAATAACACAATATGACATTATATGTTATTATGTATTAAAATATTATTATATCATATAATATTGTTATCATATAACGTAATATAATATTGTAATATAATGTTATATTATTATAATTATCATGTAATATCTAATATAATATAATATAATGGATCATAATCTAATCTAATAATATATTATAATATAACAGATTATACTATATTGTTATAATATAAAAATACTATACTATTATTAAATATTATTATATTAGGTTGTATTTTTGTAGTATAATAATATTATAATAGATTATATTATATTATATGTTTATGATATATCATAATATTAATTTATTATTATATTATATTTATAATATAATAATATAATATGATATAATATAAGATGTAATTATGAGATCTGTTGATGGGCATTTTGATCATCAAAAAATTTCACTAAAATCAAAACATCTTCTTGGTTGGCCAAAAAGCACTTTTGCGGAGAAGCTCCAAAATGGAGCTTTTCCAAGTAGATCTTTTCATCTTTCTGGCAAAGTAAAAGTGCTTCCTAATTTTTTACCAATTACCATTGTACCATCCAAAAGTGCCTTTGGAGGGCACTTTGGAGGGTCAGAAAGTGCTTTATGGCACTCCAAAAGCTTTGCCAAATAGGCCCTTAGTATTTTCTTGTACATGTACAGATCTACTCTCTTCTCTTGTATGGGGCTATTTGATATCTTGTTAGTTTTAGAAAATGGATAATGATGCTTGATAATAGTTAAACGAGTTCTATGATAATAGTTAAACGATTTCTGTGAGCAATAGGGTGTTCATTCTTGGTTTTCATACTTCGAGGTTTTATAATACACCAAGATATGCAATACATCTATAAAAATCCGGAAATAGTTTTGACAATTTTATTTTTAAATATTTTTTATCCAAATTTGGAAATGGCTAACAATGATTAGAGTTGGACATGTGAAAGAGATTTAGAGTTGGATGTGATATGGAAAAAGAAGATAGAGATGTGGGAGAGACACATATTGCATTTTACCAATTGTAGCTAGTATTTAAAAGAAGCTGACAAATACTCTCTTTTTTTGTGTGAAAGGATCAAAAATTAGTTATTAGACATGGAAGAGAATGTAAAAGTACGCAGGCTCAACATATGAGACATAAATAGGAGATTGACTAGTTAGAGAGAGAGCGAGCGAGAGAGAGAGAGAGAGAGAGAGAGAGAGAGAGAGAGAGAGAGAGAAGATATGTAAGCTAGCATTATGAGATAAAAAAAGGTGTCATGCCCCAAAGCAACCACACGAGCCAGGCACATGACATAACTACATATTTCTTAAGGGTTAACCTCTTGAAATATGTAAGGCCTGAAAAATCTTGTATTCAAGTTCATATTGATAGCGAAAATAACTCACCAAATATCCATCTCATAATTAACAGATTGTGGCTTACATTAGTGCAACTAATAAGTCAAATCTGAATACTTCATTCAAAACTATAGTACTAAACTTTTCATCATACAAGAGTCCAAATATCCACAAGCATCCAAAATCAAGATTTTATATCTCGACGGGATGGGGTGTGTCCTGGCTGTTTTAATCCGTTCTTGTGAGAAAATGGGATAGGGATGGGGTCGGGACTCCAAAACCCATCCATGCAGGGATCGAAAAAGAAAGACGAAAGAAAGAAAGAAAGATGAAAGGTAAAGAGTGAATGGAAAGAAGAAGAAAATGAAAGAAATGGAGAAGAAAAGAAAGGAAAGAAGGAAGAAAGGAAAGAGAAAGAAAGAAAAGAAAAAAAAAGAAAGAAAGGGATAAGAATAGAAAAAAAAGGAAAACAAAGAAAGGAAGGTAAAAGGAAAAAAAATAAAAAGAAGGAAGGAAAGAAAGAAAGAAAGGAAGGAAAGAATGGGAGAGAAATAGAGGATATCTATTGGGATGTATGACTAGGTCTGATGGGATGGGACAGCTCTATAGAGATATCAAGATACCTCCATCTCATGGGGTGTAAAACTTGGTCCAAAATCATATTTGAGTTACAACTATCCCAAGTTTTTGATGAAAATATCTGTGACTGCTAACAAATTAGACTAGTTTACAATCCCTCTTTCCTTGCCTAAAGATGGAAGTCTAGTCCACACTACAAAACAACTAGCTTTGGTCCTAGTCACACTCTTTAAATAATACCTCATTGGGCCTTATTCTTCAGTATTTGTAAACTAAAGAGGAGTAAGATTGTGAGTATGATAGTCCAAAATGTATTCCACATACACTCCCACAATTTAATTTAATATAAAAATATATGCAAAAGAAATTTTCACAAATTATCCAAGAAATGCAATAAGATATGTAAATTGAATTACCGATTCCAACATAGGTAAATAAAAGATCATACAGTTTCACCAAGTTCCAAATCACCCATACAACTAGTAAATAGAAGAACCTTTTGGATAATTTAGTCTCGGTCATGCTTACGCCCCTGAATAGGAATCAATCTCTTGTTACACTTACACCCTATGACCAGGCATCAATCTAATGTCATGCTTATGCCCTGTGATTGAGTATCAATTTCGTCAGCATTTGGTGATCCAAATGGGATCACTATGATGATTTAAGATCATTGGTGATTCGAATTTTGTGGTGATCTAATCACCAGTGATCTAAGATCACTACGTTTGGTAGGCCATGATCCAGTGATTAAAGATCCTCGGGTATCCATGAGTAACCTGTTTGGTATTCTATGGGAATCCAAGATTATTCATTATATAATACCAAAACTAGCCATAATATATTACATAAAAATATATTTATTAATCATGTATAATATATTATAAATAAAATATTACTATATTTATTAATATATTAATAATTAATAGATTCTATAAAAATATATTTATTAGTCCTATAAATTATTAATCCTATAAAAATATATTAATTGTTATTATAGAATTAATATTTTTATTTATACTTATAATATATTATTTATTAATATGAGTATTTACTTTGATTGGAAGAATAAGGCAAATAGAAGTAATATATTAAATATTTTTATTATATAAATATAAAGTACAATGAGATATTTTTACTCTTAACTTAAAATTATCATTGAATCATAATATGATAATAATATAATCAATAATATATCATAATATAATATATATCATAAATATAATATATAATATCGGATATAATATAATATCATATATACAATATTGATATAATATCTTAACGATATATTGATATATCAGTCTTCTTGCTAGATTAAGGGCTATTTTTTTCCTTATATTTCAATCTAAGATCACTGTTTGAGGGTGATCTTGGATTTCCAACCTCAAGGATGGGTATCCCATCATTAGGTTGGGGGAGTGATTTGAGAAGTCAGAGTAATTTGAAATCACTGCCATATAGAATCACTATGGTGCAACCAAATGCGGTGATCTCATCATCTCCATCCACATCATCTTTAATTTTGAATGGATCATCCCGTACCAGACACCCCCTTCATGTCATGCTTACACCCCATGACTGGGTGGCAATCTTCTGTCACACATGCCTCATGGTTGGGTATCAATTTCATGAGGCTAGTTATCAAATGCATGCACATGTCATCAGCACACTCGACACAATCACAATCACAACACTTAGCAACCATTACAAAGATAGAACTATTAACTCAAGATATTGCTTTCACAAATGAAGGCTCTGTTTCATTCTACCACAATAAATCCTACCATAAAAGTCATAAGAACATTCTCATTATAATAAATAGATTTCCGAACATGATTATATACAAGGTACTGAAGCCTTTTTGGAGAAGGGAGCATGTAATGACACTTTCTTCCTAGTGCTAACCAAACACCTCACAAATTTCTCAAACAACTTAGAAGTTAACCTAAAACAAGGTGATTGAAGGTTAAAATACTTGCTATCTGATTATCCCCCCCTCCTTACATGATTAATTCTAGGCATTTCTAACTCCTAGGCTTGTATAATGACTAATGAGAGGCAGTTATAAATAAAAATTCATTCTTCCCTCTAGGAAAATCCTAAACTCACCAAACTTTCTCGTTAATACCTACAGTTATCTTGCTTACATATTGCAATATTGTATTTGTATGAGCAAATTCTGAGTTCAAGTGGAATAACAATTGACTGAAGTTAGGGTTGCTGTATTATATGGACAGCTGCAATTATTTCCCCACTTCATATACTTTCATTTGGGTCAGGGCTCCAAACTTTCCAGATTTGAAATAATCCATTATTACTACAATGTCACTTAAAATCACATCAAAATATTAGTTCTGAGGAAGGATTTAATCAAAGGCAAAGTCTGCCTTCTGTTCTACCTGCACATCAGGCCACTTTATCGATTTAATAGACAGAGCAAACATCCTTCAAAAATTTTCAAATTTTAAGGTTTACTGGTCCATGAGTTGACTCAGCCAAGTTCTATTTATAATTTTGGACTGAAATTGGGCAGAACCTGTCCGCCTTGAGATCACCATCAAAACACACATAATCCTTGCTTTCTTTCTTTCACCCAATATTTCTAAGGATCTAGATATAAAATGTTACCCTAAACTCTCCAAGATTTAGTTTTATAATGCCAAAAACTAGACTTAGATACAGGATTGGGGTCTACCTTGATGATGGTTTCAAATGCTTGGCCTTTACCTCTTCTTCTTCTCCTCCTCCTCCAAAAAACTAGTCTCAGATCACCACTGAGAGAGAGAGCAAATTAATGGGGGAAAGAGAGGCAGAGAAAGAGAGAGCAATGTAAGAGAACATTTGTGCGTGGTAGAAGGGTTGCTAGGAATGTGGCAGCCTCAGTAGCTTACAGTGAGGAGAGGACACATTTAGGTGGGGAGAGGGTGGTTGTACGTGCACAATGAAGACCAAAGTGGTTCAGAATTGGGTATGTTTAATTTGGTTAAATGGTCGGTTGGGTGAGAGTAGCTTATCACAAAAGGGCTAGCTTGTGTGAGTCAAAAAGAAAGATTTTAGTGGGGAGATTGTTTGGGTTTTAGTGTGCTTTGGTAGAAATCCGAACTCAGAAAGGGAAAAGGAGAATGACAGTGTCTATAGGGTTAAACATGACATGTTTCTGTTAGTATATAGCAACAATATCTTTGTAAAATTTATATCTTGCTAAAATCTGGGATAAAAAAATATTTGGAGAAAAATTATTATTATTGATATTTTTGACAACTCGGATAGGAGAAATCTTGGCCAAATTTGGTAGGAGTGCGAGACTCAAAACTTGTTCCTTGGTACCACCCCTTAATGACTTTAACAATTGCACTATTTGTTGGAGAAAAAATGATAGATGGAATATCTAACTCTCATTTTTATAGATGATATATCATTTTATCAGAGATAGGTTTCATGAAAAGCTACCAAATGATAATTTTGTAAAATTCATTTATTTCTGTTAATATTATTTATTTGCTCACCAATCAAATAGGCCTTGAGAATCTCCAATGAAGTTATATTCTTGTCTATAATAGCGGAACCATCCCAAACTGCCTAGTTCGGAGCGTACTGAGCTGTATTGGCAGCCAATTGGATAGTTCCAGCCAAGGTTCGCCATCTCGGTACCGGATCCTGTACCGATAAAATCCTGCTTAACGTCGGTATGTGGTTCGATATGGTACGGTAATGTCGGTATGCTCTGAAACGGCATATTGGTATGAGACCGGAACAGTACGGTACGATCCGTATTGGATGGTATGGGGTGGTATAGTATTCCATGGTTTCAGCCTTCAAATCGAGAAACTGGCAAAGGAGGGGAGAGGGAGAAGGAAAGAAAGGAAAAGAGAGAGAGAGATAGGGAGGGAGAGGGCTGCAGTGCTGAAATAAGGCTGAGAGAGGGCTCCTTCATGTGTCCGAACAGGGTTAGAGCACATGTTTTGAAAGGAAACAGGAGCTTGGCTCTTTTTTTCAAAAAAATTTTAAAGTGAAGTCTGCAGGCACTACGGACTTCACTTATTATTTTCTTTTTTTGAATTCTTTTAAAGGAAGTTGGTGCCACTACCGACTTCACTTAAAAAAGGGGTCGAAGCCCTTGTTTCCTTTCGAAATAGAGGCTCTGCCGTTGTTCCGACGCATGGAAGAGAGAGGGCTTTGATAGCCTTCTCTACCCCTCCCTTGGCCCTGTTTCGGCATCGCTGCCCTCTCCCTCTCCCCCCCTCTCTCTTTTCCTCTCTTTCCTTCTCTCTCTCCCCCTTCCTCTGCCTCTCTCTCTCTCTTCTCTCTTTGAATCGCCCTCTCTCTCTCTCTCTCTCCCCCTCCCTCCCTCCCTCCCTCCCTCTCTCTCTCTCTCTTCCTTTCTCTCCTTCCTCTCCCCCTACCCTGCCGGTTTCACTATCGTTTCATTTTGGAATGCCAAGGCATAGGGGCATGCCATACCATATTGCCGGCCTACTGACATGGGTGCCTGTTTTGGTATTGCAGACCTTGGTCTTGTCATCTCAAGAAAATTTTTATCCGGCCAAATTTCAAGATAACACATAATTTTATTGACCATCACACTATTTCATAATCAATAAAGTGGATAAGACAAAATGCTTAAGGATGATGAGAGAGAAGTACATGTCAATTTAACCTTTCTAACAAACATGGTATAGGTAAAATGTGATTTTCAACTACTTTGGTGGCTATGTATTTGAGATTATGCTAAGAGATGTATGATTGAATTTGGTTTATATTGCAATCTCAGTAGCTCACAAATTATTATCTTCTAGGTTTTCTTATCTTTTGCAGCTTATGATAATATTGACGATTCATACATATAGAGGCTTAGCAATTGGGTGGAAGACACCATAGGTTTTAAGCATTAAATTCTTTCCACTGAATGTACTCATTCTTGTAACACATTTTACATGGAAGCATTCAACTAGTTATGGGATGAGCTTACAATGCTTTATGGAGTAAAAAAAAAAGAATATCAGTCATCTAAATGTGACTAAAAGTTAGTTATATAAGGTATTTCTCATGCTTGGCATATCCTATTATACAACTTGAATAGGCAGCATGACTATATGAATAAAAACTTCTTACATCTTTTGCCTCAGGGAACAAGGAGTTAAAATCAATAATTTGGATGTTACATGTGGAGACATCATTGTAAACTTAAATGAGAACCTGTTCGTTAAAACTAAAAAGGAGCAAGACACCTCAACTAGTGATGATGGCGATGAAGGCACTACTTTGGACTTTACGTCAGCTAAAAAGATGCAGAAAAATAAATTTTCGCCTTTGTCAATAAAGAAGCACATTTTTCTATTTCCCGAAAAGGTTTGTGAATTTCCAGAGATTGTTTTATTTTCTTCTGTGGTATTGCTTGTAGTCTCTGTCATTGTCATCCACTGCATTATTTATAATCTATATTCTCCATAAGGTTTTTCTTTGTTCTTGTTATGATTTTATGTTATGAATAAAATTGTAAAATGTTTGTTCCAGCATGCTTTCATATGTTACAAATAATATCTGGAATTGGAGCTATGTCTATCGTTTCTCTAGGAAGCATTCTCCTTCAATTTACAGTGTGCATATGTTAAGAGCACATGCTGGCATGTCTAGGTGCATATGTAAGTCAATATATGCTTTAGCTTGGTATATTATAAGTTCATGGAGGTGTATTGGGGACCAAGGTTGGCTATGCCAATATCGGAGCCTGTAGTGATTAATTGGTGGCACAATTCGTTATGCCTTTGCACCATTCCATGTTGGGCTTGAACCAATACAGTAGAGAGGGGGAGAGGGTGAAGGGGGGAGGAGGGGGGGTGGGGGTAGAGAGAGAGAAAAGGGGAGGGAAGGAGAGGGAGAGGGAGAGATGGCCTCCAGAGGCTGCCAAGGCCACTGCCGTGGCTGTTGAGGTGGTGGATATCAAGATCGACTGAAATAGGGTCTTTGGCCCTTATTTCATTTTTTTTTTTAATTTTGGTTTCTTTGGTTGAAGTCGGCCATGCAGTTGCCGACTTCCCTATTTTTCTTTTTTTTTTTTTGTGTTTTTTTTGATGAAGTGGGTGATGGCATTGCCGGCTTCACGCGATAAAACCAAAATAAAAAACAAAATAGTGGCCGAAGCCCTTGTTTTGATTGATCTGGACATCCACCACCTTGACAGTAGTGGTGATGTCCTAGGTTGCCCTTTGGCGAACCACGGAGACCGTATCTCCCTCTGCCTCTCCTTTGCTTCCTCTCTCTCTCTCTATTTTCTTCTCTTTCCTTCTCCCTCCCCTAGTCCTTGCAAATGTTTCATTTCGAAGTCGGAAACATCTTGGTCGACCTCTAGTACGGTTCAACATGCCCCGAACTGGGTTGTTTGGGATGGTTCCGCCAACCATATTGGGGACAATTACTTCATTTGAAATTTGCAGGACTTCTTTTATTAGTTAATATGCGGTAGTACCATTTAATATAAAAATTAGTGTTAAAAAATATAAGGTTCTTTGGGTATAATATCATGATAGATTATGGTTAACAATCATCTTATTGGTTTTGTTTTCGCTTTTATATTTTGTTTGCACGAAGGATACATACTTTAGTTTATAACCTTATGATTCTCAAATACTGACACTAAAATTGAGATGAGTATGGTGTTTGAAATTTGAATGTATATTCTACAAAGTTAGTGTTCTAGACTTCTAGTTACATGTTCCCATGTAAGACATATCTGCCATAATCTTAACTATAACCAAAAGCATGATAATGTGCATATGAACTACTTTTTGGTACCTCCTATGCTTGTTGTTTAGAGAAACATCATCGACCAATGCTTTTTAACTAAATCATTGGGATTTTTTCTATTGTTTTTTCTTTTTTCTTAAGCTTCTATTCTATTGATTGAACATGATCTCATCATCAGCTTTTCGCTCTATTTGCAATTGTGAGACTCTTATGGTTCAACTTAAGCATTCACATATCTTATGTACTCAAAACTTGATCTTGCTCAAGCCAACTAACTGTGTATATTGTATAATAAAAATTATTTCATAGTATAAATGGATGATTGTGGAACCATCTGATTCGGGGCATGCCAAACCGTACCAGTAGTAGATTGGGATGGTTATAGCATTCAAAATGAGACGCTGGCAAGGAAGGGGGAGGGAGAAGGAAATAGAAGAAAAGAGAGAGAGAAGGGGAGGGAAGGAGAGAGAGTCTCCAAAGGTCCATCGAGGCCGTCGGAGAGCCATTGTGCCCACTGGAGGGTTGGTGAGGGGGGAGGGAGAAGGAATAGAGAAAAAGAGAGAGATGGGGGAAGGGAAGGAGAGGGAGTGAGAGCCTTTGAAGGCTGTTGGAGGCCCGCCAAGGTTGCTAGAGTGCTGTTGCACTTGCTAGAGGGTCGGAGAAGGCTCGACAAGGAGGGGGGAGAGAGAAGGAAAGAGAGGAAAAGGGGGGGAGGAAAGGAGAGGAGAGAGGGCTTCTGAAGGTCCACCGAGGCTGCTGGAGGGCCGGAGGCGGCAGATCGAAACTGCAGCTTCCACCCCTTTCCATTTTCTTTCATTTTTTTTTTCGGGAGGGGGGATATTGGCAAAGTAAAAAGCATGGATTAAATAAAGTCAGCAAATTGATATCCTCCCTCCCCAAAAAAAAGAGAATGAAACAGGGGCTTTTGCCCCTGTTTCAATTGGCCGCCTCTGGCCCTCCAGCGGCCTTGGCAGGCCTCTGGAGGCTCTCTCTCCGTCTCCCCTCTCCTTCCCTCCCCATCCTATCTCTCTTTTCCTCTCTTATCTTCTCCCTTCCCCCCTCCTCATTGGCTCTCTAGCGGGCACAGTGGGCAACCTCTGAAGGCTCTCTCTCCCTCTCCCTCTCCTTGTCTTTCCCTACTCCCTCTCCCTCTCTCTCTCTCTCTCTCTCTCTCTCTCCTCCTCCTTTCATTCTCCCTCTGCCCCTCTTTGCTGGTGTTTTGTTTCAAATGCTGAAACTATCTCGGTCCATTGCTGGTAGGTTTGGCACACCTCGGATTAGGCGGTTCAGGATGGTTTCGCAATCACTACATGAATCCTATAGGGTTTTCAGCCCAATCATCCAAATAAGCCCTAAGCCTGTTAAATTACTTGATTGTTAGCTAATGTGGTATGCCTAGACAATATTGCCATAAAATTCATATGGATGCATGTTCGACTTTACACATTAGTTGTGTGAGTAATAGTCTAAGTGAAGGAATAAATCAACTCTCTACAAGTTAATCCAAACTTAATTATTGGCCCTTTACTGTAGAGGCCACTTGTAGACCCTTTTTAAGCTTATAAAACTAATGTTTGAAAAGCATACCTCTCAATTATGTGGATTCAGAACATTAAGGCAGTGTTCTAGATACTTCTATAAGTTCTGGTTTCTAGCTTCTTGGCTATATTAAGTGTAATCCGAGGGCAATATGCCTTGAACAGTAATGTCAATGCACCCAAAGCATGCAGATATGTTAATGAAATAAACAACAACATGTTAAGATCATTATGTAGCCACATTTCTCTGATTTATGTGATGCCAACATCTTCCAAAACCATAGGCCCGGGAGGGCTTAAGGCATAGTCTCCATCTTTTGTACCTATGCTAAATGTTCGTTTGCATTTGCTGCACTCATTGGAGAGGCAAATAGATTTTCTCTAGACCCTAACTGTATAATATGTAAAGACAAGGAAGGGAAAGCAAGGAGAGAAAGATAGTATCATAGAAGAAATTATGGCATAATGGTAGCTAACCAAATAATTGACTTGCTTCATACTCTTAAGTGTATTCTAGGAAAGCTTACGAGAGCTAGTTCTTGTTTTAGTTCCATAGTCAGAGTTTCAATTTTGGTAGTTTTTGTAGTTTTTGCTATGAGTTTTGGAGTTTTATTAGAAGAAGTCTGAATAAAATCTAAAAAAGAAAAGAAAATTAAGAAAAAAAATGGTTCAAGTCAGTTTGTTCTGTTTTAAGTTATCTAAGATAATAATTGATATAGTTTGTCTACTCTTAGCTTGAAATTAGATTGTGTTGATTATTGAAACTAAAGCCATTAAATATATCCAAGTCTGTTTAATTAGATCCAAAACTCAAACTGATATCCCACACCAATTCATCCATGGTACGCCATATATGGAGTGTACCATACTGTACTGGTTCAATACTACTACACGGTATAGGGGACATGCTGATACTTGGTATGCCGAACTGGCCCCCATACTAGGCATACCAACATAGTGACAAGGTGGCAACAGTGCGAGGCTTGGTATCGAGATGGTGTACTTTATTCATGTATAATAAGGGGCTTTGTCTCGGAATGGTATGGTAACAATATTGTCAGGACAGATGGAGGCAATTAGATTCAAAAAGATTAAAAAGCAACTGGTACCAATTGGTACAGATTGTTAGTACTGATTGATACCGATCTGTATAGGCCAGTATGGTTAGTATAACCTGTTGTCCTGTTCAAGAGAAAACTGGCATCCCACACCCATACAGGTTCTGTTTTCTTGTTGGGATGGGTATGACTGGTGGTACGATGCTGAACTGTAGTGCTTGATTCCTTGGCTGTAACAAAAGTATGATCATATCTAAAATGGAAAGATCTGTATGTGAAGAATAGAGTAGTTTAAGTAAGAAGTTCAGACTTCGAACGTATGTCCATAATAAATTGAGTAAATATACATAACCAAGCTAGGAAAAACAACACAGAGATATCAAAATAGGCTGCTTATATCAAGATTGCAGCTTATATGATTGTTGAATACTTGAATTACTATAATGTATCACTGATATTTTTAGAGGAGAAAATGATTTGCACCTAGGCAATGAAACCTAACCCATCATTATAATATTCTTCACCCATAAAATAAATCCATAAAGCAATTTCAGAAAGGACTATGAAACTATAGTTATAAGAGTTCAAGGCTACACTTACATAGACATATAAGCAAATCCAATTGGCTCAAAAGAGCAAATCAGAAAAATTCCACATCAAGATAAGAAATGATGACAGACCAAGTAATCATAAGAAAATCAATCAATATTAGAATGGAACTAAAACCTATATATCAAAAACAAACCAAACAAATCAGAAATTTCCACTCATCTACAGTCCATTCCTTTACCAAAATAGCCTATTTT